>NW_018223411.1:1332-22253 GCF_001263595.1 Phalaenopsis equestris
ATTTAACTCTACCCCTAACCCACAAGTTAAGGAAAAGAAGTTGACGATGGAAGAAGTAATGTTAAATAGGGGAATCAAGGGGCTACTATTATAAATATTGAAAATCATTTAGGACATATTGCTACTGCACTTAGTAATAAACCTTCTAGAATTCTTCTAAGTACTGTGGAAGCTAATCCAAAAGATGAAAACAAAGAGCAAATTTAAGTTATTCAATTACGAAGTGAAAAAAAAGTTAAAACAAGAATCTGAAGAGAAACTGAAGTTGATGAGGAGAAGGAAGAGATTGAAAGTGACCATAATGAAAATGAACAAATACAAGTTTCCCTAGCCAAACCACTACCTCTTTTTCCTCAATGATTAGAGCAAAAGAATAAAGACAAATAATTTAAAAAATTTTTGGAAATCCTTAAAAAGTTAACGATAAACATTCCTTTCATTGAGGCTTTGGAATAAATGCCAAGTTATGTGAAATTTATGAAAGATGTACTATAAAAGAAAGGAAGTTTGCAGATCATGAGACCGTTGCACTCAGAGAAGAGTGTAGCGCTATTATTCAGAAAAAGCTTCTGGAAAAGTTAAAGGATCTCGTTAGTTTTACAATATTTTGTGCAATTGATGAAATTTTTTTTGAAAAAGCCTTATGTGATTTAAGTGGGAGTATCAATCTTATGCCTCTATCAATTTTTAAATGTTTAAATTTAGGAGAGATTTCCCCTACTATTGTAACTCTTCAGTTAGCTAATCGATTAATAATTTATCCTAAAGGAGTTATAGAAGATGTATTAGTAAAAATGATAAATTTATTTTCCTCTTAGACTGTAGTATTAGATATGGACGAAGATAAAGGGATTCCTATTATTTTGGGGACACCATTTCTTGCAATAGGAAGGGCTTTGATAGATGTGCAAAAAGGAGAATTAATAATGAGAGTTAATGATCAAGAAGTAACATTTCATATTGCAAGAGCTGTGAAATATCCTGCAATAGAAAAAGATAATGAATGTTTTAGGATGGAAGTTACTGATTATCTAAGTAATGATCAATTTAAGTAAGTGTTTAAAGAAAAAGTAAGGCAATAAGAATTTTGTGAGAATGAGAACAAAATAAAAGAAGAGAATTTAGATTTTATTCAGGACAAATTTGAAACTTTAGATTTGTTGGTAAATAATAATAAAAAATGATAATAAAAATTTTATTCTTTTAAGTATTGAACCACATAAACTTGAGCTAACAGTATTACCTACCCATTTAAAATAGGTATTTTTAGGAGATTCATCTACATTTCTTGTTATTGTATCTTCTGAGTTAACTGAAATTTAAGAACAAAAATGAATAGAAAAGATATAAAAAGGCTTTTGGATGTACTTTACCAGATATTAAAGGAATTATTCCTTCAATTTGTATGCACAGGATTCTATTAGATGATCAATACTAACCTAAAGCTAATCCTCAGAGGAGATTAAACGCAATAATTAAAGAAGTTGTTTAAAAAGAAATCTTAAAATGGTAGTTGCTGGAATTATATATCCTATTTCAGACAGTGCTTGGGTGAGTCCAATTCACTATGTTCCAAAAGAAGGTGGAGTGATCGTTGAAGTAAATGAGAAAAATAAATTAATTTTAATAAGATAAGTTACTGGTTGACAAATTTGTATAGATTATAGAAAATTAATTTCAAAGATCACTTTTCCTTACCCTTTCTAGACCAAATGTTGGATAGATTGGCTGGAAAAAAATATTACTACTTTTTAGATAGATATACCACTTATCATCAAATTCCAATTGCTCTTGAGGATTAAGAGAAAACAACATTTACAAGCCCTTATAGAATATTTGTTTTTCGTAGAATGCCTTTTGGACTTTGCAATGCACCTGCAACATTTCAAAGATGTATGATGCTAATTTTTTATGATTTAATTGAAAAAGGGATTGATGTGTTTTTTATCGATGATTTCTCTATTATCGGGACTTCCTTTGAATTATGTTTAAATAATTTAGAAAATTTCTAGAATTATGTGAAGAAATCAACCTAATACTAAATTGGGAAAAATGTCAATTTATGGTTGTAGGAGGACTTGTATTTGGGCATAAAATTTTTGAAAAAGGTTATGGAAGTAGATTTTGCAAAAATGTAAGTTAATAAAAAAATACCACCTTTTACTACGGTTAGAGGGGTAAGAAGTTTTCTAGAACATGCAGGTTTCTACAGACGTTATATCAAAAATTTTTCAAAAATAACAAAGCCATTATGCCAACTCCATTATGTCAACTCTTAGAAAAAGATACAAAGTTTAATTTTAATGAGGAATGCATAAAAGCATTTGAATTTTTGAAAGAAAAATTAATCACTTCACCTATAATAGTTCCACCTGATTGGGAGAAACAATTTGAAATAATGTGCGAAGCTAGTGATTATGCTATTGGAGCTGTGTTAGGACAAAGGCACAATAATGTTTTAAAAGTAATATATTATGTTATTAAAAATCTAAATGATGCTCAAATTAATTATTTGTTATTTTCTATGCCTTTAATAAATTTAGACCTTACATGATTGGAACTAAATGTATAGTGCATATAGATCATTCTGCAATCAAATACTTAATGCAAAAGAAGGATGCTAAACCAAGATTAATTAGATCTATGCTTCTATTGTAAGAGTTTGATTTTATTATAGTTGATAGAAAGGGTAATGATAATCAAATAGATGATCATTTGTCTAGAATAGAAAAAGAAATATTAACTAATTTTGCAAATAAAATTTTAAAAAATTTTCCTAATGAACAATTTTATAATGAACAATGACGAATTATATAATATTGATGAAATAAATATACCGTGGTATGTTAATATAGTAAATTATATTGTAAGTGATATTTTACCATAAGATATTAAGAATCAACAGTTAAAGAAATTTATATATGATTCAAAATTCTATTTTTGGGATGACCCATATTTATATAAACAATGTAAAGATCTAATTATTAGAAGGTGTGTGCCTTATGAAGAAACTCAACAAATAATTGAAAGATGTCATGATTCTGAATTTGGAGGACATTTTGGAACAAATAGAACTGCATATAAAACATATTAAAACATATTTTACAAGCTGGATTTTATTGGCCTACTCTTTTTAGAGATGTTAATGAATATATTAAAACATGTGATCAATGTCAGCAAGTTGGAATTATTTCTAAAAGAAATGAAATGCCATTAAATTACACATTGGAAGTTGAAATTTTTGATTTGTGGGGATTAAATTTTATGGGACCATCTATGCCTTCATTTGAAAATTTATATATATTACTTGCTGTTAATTATATGTCCAAATGGATTGAAGCTATTGTTGTACCTAAATGTGATATTCTGAGTGTTCCTAAATTTTTAAATAAAAATATTTTTACAAGATATGGAATGCCGAAGGATCCCATTTTAGAAAAAAGAGAATCGAGAAATTGATTGAAAAATATGATATTATGCATAGATTCTCTACTTTTTATCACCCTTAGACTAGCAGTCTAGCAGAGATATCAAATCGTGAAACAAAAAAATTTTTAAAAAAAGCTGTAAATCTCTATAAATTAGATTGGTCTGCTCGATTAGATATTGCATTATGAGCATACAGAATTGCTTATAAGTCTCCTATAAGAATGCCCCCATATAGACTTATTTTTGAAAAAAACATGCCACTTACCTATAGAATTGGAGGATAAAGCATTTTGGGCTATTAAGAAATTTAATTTTAATCTAAAAGATGCTGGTGAGGAAAGATTGTTACAACTCAATGAACTTGA
Source organism: Phalaenopsis equestris (assembly GCF_001263595.1). Lineage (NCBI taxonomy): Eukaryota > Viridiplantae > Streptophyta > Magnoliopsida > Asparagales > Orchidaceae > Phalaenopsis > Phalaenopsis equestris. The sequence continues at coordinate 5,127 of NW_018223411.1, forward strand.
GAAGATTAGAAAGAAGCATATGATAATGCAAAAATCTATAAAGAGAAAATGAAAATATGGCATGATCAAAAGATTATTAAAAAGAAGTTTGAACCTGGACAAGAAGTTTTATTATATAATACAAGATTGAGACAATTTCCAGGAAAACTGAAATCTGGATGGTTATGACCATTTAAATATATTAAAGTCTATCATTATAAAACTGTTGTTATTAAAGATCCTAAAATTGGAACGATATTTAAATTTAATGGACATCAATTGAAACATTATTATGAAGGACACATGTCACAATTTAAAAAAATTTTGATGTTAAGTCATCCTGATTAAACAATGGTACATCAGGCTGACAACGTTAAATCAAGCGCTTTGTGGGAGGTAACCCATATATAAATCTATATATATCTATCACTAATATTTTGTTTAATATGTATTTTTAGGAAATAATAATATTTTTGAATCCTACACAATTTTATTTACCATAAATTAAGATAAATATTGGTATCGGAGGAAAAATTTGGAATCAAATTTAACAAAAAAAGAAAAGATGTGATTTTTGCCTCTCGTGCCGACGGCGCCAGAATGGGCGTTGACGGCGCCCGTTTATATGGACCATGGCACCGATAGTGCCATTAAGAGCATTGGCGGTGTCCCGAGTAGTTTCGCGCGTTCAATGCAAATGCGGCGGACTTTGGCGGGATTGTGCTCCTAAATAACCACAGAGAGGTGTTTTTAAAAGGCCTAAAAACTGCCTTGGACGACCAGAAACTTCCAAATTTCAAATTCCATGGCTTCCAATTCCAGAAATACTTCAAGGTATGGAGTTTTCAATAGAAGAAAGTTCATCTATTTTGATGCGGAGAAATTATACAACAAAGTCATTACGAAAAAGAGACTTATCAAGGAGAGATGCTTTGACAATCATGGATTTAGTAATCTAAGTTCACAGATTGAAAAAATAATTGTATAAAGACGTTGGAAAGTCATGTGCTACACTACCACTGCAGTTATTCTACCAGTGGTAAAGGAATTCTCTGCTAATTTACATGGAATTACCCAATGGGTCGTCTTCGTTTGAGGTAAGGCTGTACCATCTACTATGGCTCGAATTAATGATTTATATATTATAGAAATTGTTCCAATCTGTCATTATATGAATTTTATCCAACGAGAGATATGATGCAAGATGTATATAACTTTTTGACTGATGAAAATGATATTTAGGAAATCAGAGATGAGGGATACATTAGTTTCTCAGCTTCACTGCTTAATCTAATATCAAAACAATGACATTTCTTCATATCTATAAAATTGCTCCTACCATGAAGATTAATAGAATTACAAGAGAAAGTAACATTTTAAATTATTGCATTCAAATAGAAAAGCTCATTGATGTGGGATCGATTGATTTCAAATCTATTATGAGTATTATTGTGAATGGACCAATATATGGACTAGGCATCCTGCTACAATTTTCTTACTTTGCAGTCTATCTCAAGTGCCATATGAAAGTTGGGAGAAAGTATTATTACCTTGGGAGCCCATGATTCCTAATGGGAATGAAGCATTAGATATTATCTTGGATCATTCGTCACATGCTTCAAAAACATTAATGCCACAAATAGTTGGAAGTTCAATAACTTTGGAGAAGAAAATGAAAAAAATAGAAAGAGAACTTCAAAGTATTATGAATGCAATAAGAAATCTCAACTACCTTTTTTACACCTAGATTGGAGGATGAAGGAGGACATTGATTATACTGGAACAATTGAAGCAGGATTGCTGTAGATGTTCAAGAAAAATGGATGGATTGATGAAAATTAGACTGATCAATTCCCGTTCCGACCCATATACAATTTGTACGTCCATTACAAGTCTATGAGAGATATTAGAGGAGGAAAAAGTACTAAAGATAAAGCAGAATAATTGAAAAAGTTGGACTCTCTACTACTTTAAAGTAATTAAGTTTTAATATGATTGTGTGGATTTAATTTACTTTACTTTACCTTACTTTGCTTTAGAACTCTATTAAATTTGATTATGTGTATAATTTTGTGTCAGCATTCTAGTGTTGTGGCTTGATTTCGATGCTGAATTATAATTTAGTTTTCATTATGTATGTGAAAGTGTGATTAGAAAAATGTATTTGTAAAAAGTATATTTTCATATATAAAAGTTAGTTTGGTGTTGCTTGTGAAAATGATTGTTTGTGAAATATTTTAAGATTAAAATTAGTGTTCAAAAAGGCTAAATAGACTTTGGAGTAAATGGAGAGAAAATTGAAAATTGTGAAAATAATGAAAAAAAAAGAATGAATTTTTTGACCACTAGTGTCGGCGGCGCCGGCATGGGCGTCGACAGCGCCCTCGACTCGAAAACCATCCAAACCTCTTAAAATTCACGATTTGCACAACAAAAAGTGTCGGCGGCACCGGCATGGCCGTCGACAGCGCCCTCGACTCGAAAACCACCCAAACCTCTTAAAATTCACGATTTGCACAACAAAAATGTATTTTTACCTTTTGGTCACCTTCAACCTCCGATTTTTGCACCTAGAGCTTGCTATTGTTTGAATTTAAGGCAATTTTAAGGCAAACAAAGTTTGAATTTCATCTTTTCTAGGTAAGACCTGCGCTTTGAACTCAAAATTTTTTATTTTCACCAAGGATTTATCTTACACTACCGAGATCTGATATTTTGAAATTTTTTTAGAAAATTTTGAGAAAATCCTTTGGTGAAGAACTCTTACTTAGTAGAATTAAGTTTAAAATGTTCCAAGTTGTGATTTTTAGAATTTTTAGGAATTTATTTAGGTTTTATCAAATTTTTATAGAATACCATGGCACCGAGATTGAGCAAGGGAAAAAAAAGTAATTCTGGATTAAGGATTTAAAAATCTAGGTGGAGAAGTTGAAAGAATAATCAATGCTTGGCTGTGGGAAAATTATTGATACTTTACTGCTGACGCTATTATTGGTGTAGTGATGGAGTTCTATGTCAATTTTAAGGAAACTTCTGAAGACTATGTGTTTGTTCGTGGGAAAATGGTGGAATTTACTCCAAGGAAAATTAAAGAATTTTATCAGTTAGAAGATGTGTATAGCTGCCAGTACAAATCATTTTTTGCTACAAATGAGGCCTTAGATGAAGTTATTCCTTTTCTTTCTGATGGAAGAGGAGCTTGGAAGGTGAAGAATAATGTTAAAGTAAACTTTCCTCTTTCTATGTTAAATGTAGTAACTAAGGCCTGACATTACTTTATTTTTGGTAGAATGATACCAACAAATCATCATAATCAAGTTATAAAGGATAGAGCCATCTTGAACTTCTATATCTACCATATGAGAAGGATCGATGTAGGCTCTATTGTTTATGGAAATACTCATTCTATTGCTTTCGGGGAGACTACTGGTGATTTAGCACACTCTAGTCTGATCTTCACACTATGTGAACAGGCATGAGTTGATTTTAGAATGGATGACGAGAGGATTGAACATCTAAAACCTATTGGGTCTGTCAATACTAAAACTTATGAATCTCATGTTGGATGGAGATCTAAAAGTTGGACCATGGATATTCCTTCTACTTCAAGTACTACTACTTCTAGTACCCCTACTCTCCAGGTACTTATGGAGTAGATGATGATCTAACAGGGAGATATCTTGAGAATGGAAAGTAGAATAAAAAATATGGAGGCCAGAAAAAATATGGAGGCGAATAAAAAATATGGAGGCCAGAAATGCACACAATGATAATTTAATAAGACAAAAGTTCAAATATGAGGCTTCTTATGATAATGCGATGGTCAAATACATGAGGAGTGATCACTCAGTTCAGTTTCCTACTCACCCTGTTTTTACCCCGTATCAACAACAAAATTTGGATTTGGAACAAGAAGAAGATGATGATGATTGGTGATGTTTTAGTTAGATTTTTGTTTAGTTTATGTTTGGTTTTACTTTATTGTTGAGATTATTTGATTTTAGAGTGTGACACTTTATTTTAAATGTTATGTTGAATTGTGAACAGTAGATTTGTGAAACTGTTTTTACATTGGAAATCATTTTAATACTATTGTTAGTTTTTACTACTTTGTTGAATGTGTTTGTAGTTAGCTCTTTCTCAGTGAAATTTTTATATGTATTATGTGTTATTTAATATTTTGAGTCCTGTAGCTTTTCATATTAGCGCCTGTAATATTTCAGAGTTAAGTTTCAATATCAGATCCTTCAACAGGTAAGTCTTTCCTTTAGGTATTACATGTTTTCTTACACCCTTTATTTTTTCAGTTTTTCATGCTAAATATTTTAAAAATTTAAGTTTGAGGGAAAAGAAAAATTCCTTTTAAAGAAAAGAAACTTAATTTTACTTGTCCTCAATTAACTATATTTTCAAAATATTTTAAATTTTAACATGACCTTTGGTATTAGAGGGTAATTTTTTATAACTATATTTGTGTTTCTAAATATATAGTAAACTTAAGTAAAAAATTTTCAATAATAAAGGTTAATTTTAGAGATTAAAATATTTGGTATGAGAAAATAAGACTATGTTTTTCTATTGTAGGTAAAGGAATTTGTATTTTTTAAGTACTAAAAAATCTTAGAGAATCATGTAAGAAGAAAAGAATAAAACTTTATGAAAAATGAGGATAGTGAAGTTCAAAATCATTAAAGGCTATCCAGATATAATAATCCTCACATAAAAAAGAAAGGAAAAGAAAAAAATGATTGAAAATGATCTTGAAAAAGAAAAGAAAAGAAAAAGATGTGAGGAGAAGCTTAAGGAGATGCCTAATTAAAAATTTGCTTCACTTGATCAACTTAAAGAAGAAGGCTTCGCTACATTTTCTTGACTTATATTTCAGTATTAGCATATTTACTAGTAAAGTTTCATGAAGTTCTTTTTCATATGAATATTCTAAGTGTCTTTAATATGAACAGTTTGGAATTTTCCTTAAAAAGAATAGAGAATCAAAAATCTTAGACTTGACTGCTATATATTCTTATACTTTTAGTATTAACTAGAGTTATTCTACATTTTTCTTAAGTTATGCTATTGCATTTAATGGACTAAGAAAATCTAAAAGTTAAAATCTTTTCCATGAGTAATATTTTTATATGGTAAAGGAGTTACTTGAGGACAAGATTTTGATACACAAAAAAATATATGCATTTTTAGACACATATTTTATACTCATTTTTTGTGATATTATACTTTAAAGGAAGGTATTTTTTATTTTTTATTGCAGGTTGATGATTTTTAGGACTTGAAGCAAGAAGGATGGAATTTGGACTCAAAATGGCATTTTTAAAGAATTTTTCAGCGTCGGCGCTGCCAGACTGGACGCCGACAGCGCTATTTGACAAAGCACGAATTTTATTTACGGACTACTGGTGTCTATGCCGCTAGTGTCGGTGCAGGCCCTATCTCTAGAAGATTTGATGAATTTGGACGCTTTTTAAAGAGTTTTTGGATGCAACTATTGGAAAACTGATCCTAGGATCTATTTAGAGCCAAAATTGATCACAAAAGAAACCTTCTTCATTCTTCTTCGCCTCCTTCGCACCTCTTCACACCCTTCAACAGCTTTCCACTTTTTTCCATGCCATTCCACACCATTAGTCCTTTATTTATTTTATAGTTTTGAGTTTTTGTGGTGAGTTTAAGTGTGGATTCTTCTCTAGGAGTGATGGAGAGGGCAAGAAGTGAGAGATTTCTTCTTCATACATTCCATAAGAGAGGCTACAAGGGAGTTTCTTTGAGAAAGAGTTTCAGATAAGTGTTGTTTGTTTATTATTATTGTATGAACTTTTTTTATATATGAAATTTGTGTTTTGTTGTATCTTTCTCATGAAGTATGAGTAGTTTCCTTTATCTTTCTCCGTACTGTGAGATATGGAGAAATAAAGAGATAATTTGGATTTGTCAATTATGAGATATAAAATAAATTGTGATGATTTTTTAACTCTGTTCTTAATTTACTTTTTGATTTGGCCAATTGAATTATTAAAATATGTGGTGAAACATATGATCCAAGAAATGGATTATGAGTTCTACAATAGAGTGAGAATCACATTTAATTCCATGAAGAAATATTTCATTCATGGAATTAAGTGCAAAAAGATAGGGAAATATACATTGTTAGGTGTAGAATTTGAGATTTTAGGGTGACAGACTAAAATCCCTAATTTGGCCTTAGTGTTTAAAAAACTAAAGCAGGAGTTAGCCTTCAAGTGAAGGGAAGTGGGAGCTATGGAGTGGGAGCCAGTATCCTCCTAGCCTAGCCACGGATTTGGGGACTAAACCTTGGATTAACCAATGATTTTCTATAACACTGTATCAGAGTAGAGGATTAAAAAAACTCCTATTTGGTACAATACATATTAAAACCATTTATCTCAACTCATTTTACCAAAATCTCATTGTAGTGGGAAAGATGCTTTTTCGCATAAGAAATATTCATTAAATAAATATAGTTTAGTAGTTTAGTAGTTATTGTTTAAACATTTCATTTTAGTTTTGCTAGTAGTTAAATAGTTTAGTTCTGATAATATCTTACACATTCAAAATTAGTGACAGTAATTTCAATTGATTTATGTAAATTTTCTAGTAAATTTATAATTTCAAATGTAAACCTTCCTCGTGAGGTCGATATTCGGGGCTTAAATAGAAAGTCCTTTATTACTTGTATTCTTGCTTAGAATCCCAACATTGATTGCTTAAATTTCTTAATCATAAATATTGCATTAAGCTTTTGGCACCATTACATAGTGGATTCAAACTTATAAAAATTTTACAAAACTACATTTCACATCGGGATCAACTTCGCTCCCTAATCTAAGATTTGTATAATCTATGGTTGATTGACTTCTGGAGAGGTAAATTATTGTATTTGAGACTGTCCCTGACCTACAACCATAGTAGTCATGGTAGTGGCCATCTCTTCCATTCTTTTCTCCATTTAGCTAATTTGCCCATCTCTCAGAAAGACAGCCTTACACAGCTCATCTACAACGTTCTCTTCAGTAAGAGGTTGAATATCGCACCCAGATGTAGTGGCTCTGGTTTCGATAACATAAATATCCATGCAGTCTTCATCAAGGTAGTCTTTAAAGTTAGAATCTTTATTTTCATCATCAAAAGGAACTTCATGATCCCAGGCTAACTCAGAAATCTCGATCCTGAGCGTCTCAACCTTTTCTTCAATTATTGACTCTTATATCATCTTCAGATGTGGAGGACTCTGCTAGACATCCTCTACTTGCTCATCCATTTAGCTTACAATTGCTATGAAAATGTCGGATGGTTTAGATCCCTGCTTCATTCCTTATATCTATCTTACAGGCTCACTGAATTGTATCGGTACGGTGACCTTGGGTACCCAAACCTTTTTCTTTGACGGTGATGTCTTGAGATGGGGTGTCTCAACAGAAATATCGGCATGTCGAAGAGAGGTATGCTCCCCATGGCGAAGACTAGATACTATACCAGGTAACCTCTTTATCCTTCCCTTTGGAACTTTAGGAACATCTTTATGGCTGGTAATTGGTAGAACTCTCAGACCCAGACGTGACTTAACTAGTCGACGAATTACAGTTCTAGGGGCAATAGAATCGGTAGTGATGGTTGTAGTATCAACTCTGCTTCCCAAGCAGAACCTTATTGGTATGTGAGTAGGTAAAGTTTCATTTGGTGTATGAGAATGTTTGGCAGATCTGACGTTCCTTAGAATCTCTTTCTTCATGTGAAGGGATACTGCACATCCCACTCGCTTAAGCAATTCATTGACTGAACAACCATCCTTGATAGCTAGTCTCTGGAACACCGTACTTACTCTAGTGAGAGGAGTAGGCTTCTTCCTCTCCCCACCATGTCCATGAGGTGACAGTAGAGCAATGAAAATCTTCTGGATACTCATGTACCCATCGGTGTCAATTAAGGGATGGAACCTAATCCCTCGCAAAAGCAGAGAGGTATCTAACAATCCCAGTTCCTCCTGAAGAGGAATTTCATCAATAGGAACATTTCAAAAATCTGAGGTTTAGTGGCCTTCCGAATCTTTCGACTGCGATTTCTCCTTTCTGACCGAGTTAATGGCGTAGTTCTTGAACTCGATCCAATTTCAAATATTGAGGGTAGGACAACCAATCCTTTAGTCGGGTCTTTAACGATCACAACCTCTTTTTCTTTAGTAAAAATGGGAAAGACAGGATTTACAGGCGTCGTTGTGGTAGTAGTCTTTCCCTTCTTGTAAGAAGGGAAATTATGTAGGTCATTCAGGTTGAACTCAACGGATGATTTCTGAACCTTTGGAGCGGCGACTTTCACTACAACGAACGGGGCTTTCCCGAGTATGACCTCGAGCTCATCGAATCGTGCCCCAAACCTGATGGTGGCGGCAACATTGCAGCCACAGCGGCTCTTTGGCAGATAGCAAGAAAAAGTGAGCGTTTGCGAACGGCATTGTAGTAGCTTCAAAAAAAGAAAACTCTGAGTTAGTTATCTAGCCAATACTTTGTCATTCGAGTGCGAACACTAAAATTAACCACGGTCAATCTAGATCGGGTAAGTCTTTATTTATTTTTGTGAAGATTTTAAAATTTAGTAAAAGTTGTTTGAAAGTAGAAAGTTTTTAGTAAAGTAGCTCCAGACCAGAAAATTAAAGAGAAAGTGTAGAACGAAACAATCTGATTTAATTTGCAAAATGGCAAATCAAACTCGAATGGGAAAAAGTGAAGTTTAAGACCCAGTGCGGGACCAATACAACGCACAATGCCCAGATGGAATTAGTCCACTAACACACCTATTGGGGATCCGACCCCACAATAAGATTAAAAAGTCCTTAATGGCCTTTTGAACCTTCCTGTTCAAAGGTAATTGAACAGGCAGCCGTGAAGTCCAAACAAGTTGATCGTACTTACCCAAGAAAGAAATGGGTGAAGCATGCCAACGAAAGAAGGGTAATTTGAAAGAAGGGAAATTCGGTCCATGAGGGACATGAGCACATTACCAATGTATGAAGATAGTATTTTCTGATTTAAATGGAGAGAAAAACAACTCCCCAGCAGAGTCGCCAGAAGCTGTCGGTACTAAAAAGTTGGATGAGTTGCCCGTTGGAAGCTGTCGGTCGTCGAAATCACTATGAAATTAAACTGTTCTCATATCTTTCACAGTTCAAATGAAAGAGCACTACACCTCAAGCTATGTATCTATCATGAAAGATAGACACAACACTTGAGGGTGAGACTCGATCAAATAAACAAAAAAATATATGACATATGTTTGGTCTGCGAAACTGTTTTATTTGCCAAGCCTGCAAAAACCATTTTATTTATAAGCTGACAAGTTCCCCTATTTAATACAAAAAGTTAAATAGTTATTATTAAGTAGGGTTCAAAAAAGCTTCCTATAAAGGCAAGCCCCTATTGTTAGTTACATCTTAAATGATCAAAGTCACTCAAGAAAAATCTTGAATATTATCTTAAAAGAGGTCAGAAGGATAGGACTTTTTGATGAGATCAAACAAAGTGGTGTGAAAGGGGAATGACTCAAAATTTGGAACATTTATTGTAGAATCCAAAAAAGGAAGAACTAGGCGGTGTCATAGATCCTGAAGAGAACCTCAAATACTTCTGAAGCTATCCTATGGTTTGGCTTCAATTTACAAAGAGAAATTACTTAAATATTTCATCCTGTAAATTTTACTAATTAGAGCTTACATTTATTTGAATTAACCACAAAATAACCTTGAAGATATGAGGATTTAAGTCGTGACAAATGATAACCTCAAAATCCTAAGATGAGTCAGAGCTTAGATTGTATAACAGAGCTGTACAAAGGCCTAAAGAGAAGTTGAGCATTTATGTTGCACTAGGCGAACAACCTCAAAATTCTATGGATTGGTTGTTTAATTCTAAGAAATGATTCAGCTGGTATAGACATGTTTTGTTTTGAAGATGATCGTGCTGCCCATAACGCCAGCTCTAAGTTCCCCTTCATAACACCTTCAAGTTTGACATTAATTTTAAGTGTACATGCAATAGTTGAGTCAACGATCTGCTACTGGGTACCCCCTATGAAACCAACTACTAGCCTCCTACTCTAAGGTATAGTGTGTAAAAGAAACAGTAGCATGCATAAGTAAAGGAAAGCAGTGACAGCACAGTATGTATAAGAGCAATAAAGCATGTGGTATAGGAAAGTAGTAGAATGTAAAATAGACAAGAATAGTAAAGTGTGTTGTAAAGTAAAGTGTTGTAAATGTAAAATAAACCTATATACCTAGGAGGTCTGCCACTCCTTTAAGTGTGGTTGATGTAGCAAGCATAAGTATAGTGACAAAATTTAAGAAACGAGCTAGCATGCATTGTATAAGTAAAAGTGGGCAACAAAAGAAACACCACCTGGAAAACTCAAGAAAAAGAGGCAAATGACCCACGATGGAAAACTCGAGAAAAGCTGCAAATAACTCACCATGGGACACTCGAGAAAAAAAAAGCAAATGACAACTCAAAGAAAGTCATAAAAAAAATGGGAAGATCTCAGAAAAATACCACGAGTGCTTTACCAAAAGCTCCACCAAAATCACACAAGAAATCCAAAGAGAGAAAATTGCAAGCACTCATGTTGGGGCTAGGCTCAGATACTATATATTTATACTCTTGGGATGTCGAAGGCTACTATCAGTCACCCAAATATATAAAGTGCACCACTCAACTAGAAAGGTGTCTTACTAAACCTAACTTAGGAGGGTGTTTCTTAGCCCGATACTGGTAATCAACATGTGGACAACCAAGTTACAATACATTTAAAATTTATATTTTAGCATGCAAATAGATTTCAGGCATACAATAGGACGTTATATCAATTTCGTAGTAAAAATATTTTTATAAATATTATATCTGTTCTTATCATATTTGTTATTATCAGTTTTGAATGTTATGATTGTCCACAATTCAATCACGTCGTTGGGTGTAGGACCGCCAAAAACATGAGAAGGTATGGGTCCCCCGCTAGTTTTGTGTTGTCGAATGATAGTATCATCCTACGGTACTCCAGGTCCTTAGATTGGGTCTTAATTTTGTAGGATGGAATATCATTTTGCTCTACCACCGGCATGCCTTTATCATCTTCGCCCTATGCCCCAAAATAAAATCGACCAATTTGCGACCTTACTTGATGGTTTCATATATAGAAAAATGCTATATATGCGCTCTTATGTATCAGACATAAGCACCAAAGGCCTAAACCAAGAAGCAAGGAATGCAAACCAAAAGGCAATAAATGAAAAAGAAAGAAGACTTACCGACCTCCAAAATAAATTTAGAAAAGAAAATCCAAAGCGGTAGGAGGGTTAGCCTAAAACGTACAATTGGCGAGGCTTCTCGAATGACTAAAAGAGGTGGAACCCACTCCCTGGTCTAGCAATGAAACATCTCCAAAAAAAAAGATTAAAAAAAAACTTCCAAATCGATCCCAAATGTTGCCAAATATCAAAAGATCCTTCCTCTTTATCTTTTCTCTCTTTTTATTTTACTGCAATCAATTTGGCCCGCAAAATTGGGTCCCAAAACATTTCCAAACACTTGCCAAACTATTCCTCGAAATAGGCTTTCAAACTTTTTCAAATAATCAAGGATTGAAATACTTCATTTTGTGATCACAAAAATATTCAATTCCTACTCAAGCCCAAAGTTTCTAAAGTCATATGAACCCAACAACATTCAAGAATTATATATAATTGCTCACGGCCAGGGCAGGAACACAGGCAAAACCACCAGCCAACACAAAAGGAACCACCACGGGGAGGCTCACGGCTAGGGATAGCAAGGAGGAAGTCAAGCCCAAGCCAAATGTTCCAAGCTAAAACAAATGATCCCAACATATATTCCAAAAGGGGTAGCAGCTATAAGGGGCAAAACCAAGCAAAAAAATTAGTTTCAAAGACTTTAAATTTTTTTTTAATGCTTTAAAAGAGCCAAATTTTCCTACAAACTTTAAAAGAGCCAAATTTTCCTGAAAGAAATGTTTCAAACAGGGAGGCAACCATAGGGGACAAAACCGAGCCCTTAAAACAAATTCCAAAAATCCTTCAAAGCCAAATTCCAGCTGCATACACACTTTAAACAGAAAAAAAATAGTAAGGGGGAGCAAAACCGAGCCACAAAAAATGAGCTCCAAAAGTCCTTAACAACCAAACATTTCATTCAACATATATTTTGAATAGGAGAGCAACAGGAAGCCAAAATCAAGCCACTACCAGGCCAAAACCATAGCACCAGATAAGGTTCAAACAGGCCCAAAAATTGTAGCCCAAACAAATGACAAAACACCTTAAAAACAGTCAACAAAACCTCTTCCAAATGTGCAGCTATTTAGGCAACAAAAACACCTTTGAAAGCCGCAAGATATACTTCATAAATGTAATTCCAAAGCCACCAATTAACCCCAACAAAAGATTCCCAACAACCATCAAATTCATTGAGATATTTGGGAAAGAAAGCTGAAATTCAGGTGTTATAAATGTAAACATATAGGAAATGGGTGGTAGATATGTAAATGTTGAAATTTAGGTGTTATAAATGTAAATATATAAAAATTGGATGGCATGGGCATAAGCTCAAAGGTCGAGCTCATCCCTTGAAGCAAATATCTTGCATATATGACTATATAAGAACACATTAGCATTTGATAGATAAATCCAGACCAAGCAGCTACCACTTAATTTCAACACTAACACTTTTGAGCATTAGAAAAGAACCTTCAAATCCTTGCAGCAATTTTTTTGGTACAATACGACAAGATAATTCATCCAAATAGCCTTGCATAAGGTAGTGCAAGAGAGGAAGAGAAAACCTCAAGTTAAGAAAAAACTAGAAGCCATCTTCAAATAGCCAAAAAGAACCAAGGTATCATCACTTATGTTTGAATTCAATAAGAACCCAAACCATCATACTCACGCACATAACACTTTGCGCAACCCATAAAAGGGGTCAGGAGAATTTATGCTTTCAAAAGCTGCTTGACAGCAAGATTTAAGCAAGATATATATGTATCAATTAAGCTAAGCTCTTCCAAAAATATATGCAAGGAACAATTAGTGTATGAAATATATTTAACATAATAACCAACCCAAATACTCTTTCTTAACAAGTTATCAAGAATTTCCAACTGCAGCAGTAACCCAATCCAATAAAACAATCTTAAAGTTCAAATAAACATTCCACATCAAAGCAGATCTGTTGAATTGCAATTCAGCATTAATATGCAAATAGATATTAACATAAGAGCATTGCTTATTCCTAAAAGCAAGAAGGTTATACCTCAATGGCTTAAATAAACAACCAAGCAAAGGTATCAAGTGAACCAGTGATACACCTAAAATATATAGTATTTTTAGATAAATTTTTATACCTATTTTTGAGATATGGCGCTTTAATGGAAGGTATTTTTGTGTTTTTCTTTTGAGTATAGGTAAAAAGGTGGAAAATGCTTAAAGCAGTGAAAAAAGATCAAATTTGAGCAAATAGGTGAAAAATGTGCAAAAATGTTTTGGCACCTAAGCGCTAGATCTGACACTTAAGCGCCGGTTAAACAGAGAAGGTCGTGCCTAAGAGCCAGTGGCCTCGCGCTTAAGCGTTGGAGGCAGTTATTTAGCAGTTTTCTTCATTTGACCAAATTTTAAAGAGACATTTAAGGCACCTATTGGCTAAAGATTCAGGCATCTAGTGGCTTAATAGGTGGTTACAACCACCATCGATGAAAATTATTACAAAAAGATGTATCTCTTGGGGAAATACATCGAATTAAGACACATTTTGATGAGACACCAAGGCACCTTTAAAAGAATTATAAAAGAAGGAAGATTTAGATTTTGAAAGGGGGTCCTGAAAGTAATGGGAAAGTTTTGAAATTTCTAGAATTAGGGAGTTAGTTGGAAAGATTTTCAGGCACCACATATTTATCCTTTATTTTTTAGTTTTTATATTGAGAGTATTGTAAAAGAGAAGAGATTCAAAGGAATTTCAAGAGTTTGGTGAAGGATTTGAGATAAGTTATTATCTTTTATTTTAGTTTACTTTTAGTTTTAATTGAGACTTATTGTTGGCTTGAAAATGATTTCTACTTTTAAGCTAAGGTGTGGTTCTATTTTCTCCATGGATTCTGAGTAGTTTTCTTTATCTTTATTTTTAAAATGATAAGTAATTAAGAGTTGGATGGAAGTTCTGGAGAGTATTGATCTTTAATATTGGAAGAAGTTGTGATGATTTAAATCCATGTACTTCATTTACTTCTTGATTTGTCCAATCCATATGTTAAAATTTACTGTGAGAATATGTAAGAACCAGACTGGTATTGTCTAAGTCAAAAATTGGAAAGAATCATATGAGGTTGTATGAATGAGAATGTAGTTCATAAGATTGAGTGCAAATAAAAAGGAAAATATTCATTAAAGGGTGTAGAGTTAGATGACTTTAAAGTGACAGGTTAAAGCCCCCAACTTGGTTTATTATTTTAGGTTCTGATACGAGATGTTATCCCCCAGGTGGAGGGAATCGAGGGAACACTAGAGTGAGAGCTAATATCTTCCTTGCCTAGCTAGTCTTCAGAACTATTCGAACATTAAAATTAGCCAATGTTCTTTATAGCATCTCTACTAAGGGTAAAGATTATTATTTTTTCTATTTGACACAACACAATATGCATACTTCCACAACAGAATTCCTATACTTATTACTGATTCATGATAAGGAGAAAGATATTTTCATATTTAGTGCTTTTCTTGCACAAAAACTCAAGTTATCTTTTTAAGTTTGTTTTGTTTTTGTTAGAATATTAAAATTTCCAAAAATATTTAAACTTTTTTTACTATGAAAATGTGTTTAGTTTAAATAGTTGTCTTTTTAAAAATAGAAAGTTTTTCAAAAAGTACATATTGCATATCTTCCATGTGGGTTCGATATTCAGGTCTTAATCAAAAAATCTTATATTACTTGATAACGATACATATACTTGTGTAGTATCCTAATATATATAAATTAAAAGTTAAATTATTATTTTTCTTCAAGATCAAGTTTTTGATTTTATTGCAAAATAAAGAAATATAAGTGAAAAATATAATCAGAGTTTTCGTTATACTGTTGCATATAAGTAGTTTCAAGATCAATTTTTTGGCGTCATTGCCGGGGAAGTGAAGTAAAAATTGTAACGAATCTATTGATTTAAAATAAATTTATATTTTTAGAAAGTCTTATCTAAATTTTAAATTGTTGTGTTTTATTTTGTGTGTGTTTTATTTTATTTTATTTTATGTTAGTGTATGCGTAGTTCAAGTTCTGAAGGACTAGTGCCCTACGATTTTGAATTAGAGAGAACTGTTAGAAAATTCAGAAAAACAAAAAAAAATTAAAAATCTTGAAAAATCCAAAAAAATCACAGAAATGGCAAACCAAAATGATCAAAATACTGAAATTCATCAAGAGTTTAGACCTTTAAGAGATTATGCCAACCCTACTGTACTACGGTAGATAAACTTCATTTTATTATTTAAAAACCTACAGTAGTGGCTAATTCATTTGAGCTAAAACCTGCTATTATCCAAATGGTATCAAATATTCAGTTTAGGGGATCACCAACTGAAGATCCAAATTTACATCTTGCCAATTTTCTAGAAGTTTACTCTACATTTAAATACGACGGTGTATCAGATGATGCCATAAGATATAGGTTATTTCCTTTCTCACTAAGGGATAAAGTTAAGAAATGGTTAAATTCGTTAGCACCTAGAGGTATCAGAACTTGGGGTGATTTAGCACAAAAATTCTTTGCTAAATATTTTCCACCATAAAAAACTGTAAAACATAGAAATGATATTACATCTTTTAATTAGTTTGAAGGGGAATCTATTTATGAAGCATGGAAAAGATTTAAAAAACTCTTAAGAAAGTGTCCACACAATGTTATACCAGATTGGTTAATAATTAAAACTTTTTATAATGGATTAGTTGGTTCTCTTAGATTAATTATCGATGCTGCTGCTGGTGGTTCATTGATGTCAAACCATTTCATGACGCTTATGCTTTAATTGAAGAAATGGCTACCAATAATTTTTAATGGCTTTTCTAAGAGGTTGAATCATAAGAAAGTATCCAGTATTCAAGAATCTGATGCATTTACTAAAATCAAGTTGCTGTAATTTCAAGGAAGTTAGACCAATTAGGAATGAATTTTCCTTAACCAACTTAGGCCAAATGGTAGATTTTCAAGCATCATTAGAAACTTTGAATGCTGACCAAAGAAAAATATGTTGAGATTTTCATACCTATTTTACACTATTTTTGAAGATATTGCACTTTAAAGAAATGTATTTTTGAAGTTTTATTGCATAAATGATGAATTAAGGTCATTGGAGCAAAAAGATGTAAAAAGGAACGAATTTGGAGCAAAAAAGACTAAAAGAGTAAATTTGGAGCGAAAAGGACTAAAATGTGAAGATTTGAACTAGGGCACCGAGGGCGCCATCGACCCCGCTGATGACGAGATTTTCCGACTCTATATTTAATTCACTTAGAAGGCCAGCCGACGACACCCTCGAGGCCACCGACGGAGAGCTTGGCGGTTATGTTCAATAATGCATTGGATGAGGACGAATTTTGGAGTGATGCTTAGGCAACTCTTAGGAAAACTCAACCACAACTTTAAAAAGAAGCTTTTGGCCAAAAATAGAGGGGTGTTAAGTAGGATTTAAGTGTTGGGAAAGTGTAGAGAGTCTAATTTATGAGGAATTCTTCGAGGGATTGTAAGAGCGGAGGGAAAGTGAGAGATTTCTTCCTCCTTGCTTCTTTGAAAAGGAATTCTACATGCTGTAAAGAAAGGAAGAGATTTAGAGGAACTTGAAGGAGTTTGCTTGGGGAGAAATTAGAGATAAGTGTTATTTACTTGTTGTAGTTTGTATGAATTTGCTTTTATATATGAATTCGAAGTTTTGTTGTGTCTTCCCCATGAGATCTGAGTAGTTTTCTCTGTCTTTCTCCTTGTCTTGAGATTTATGAAATGGTGATTTGAATTGGTAGAGTCATGAAAATGTTAAAGAAGTTGTGATGATCTTTTCACTTCGATCTTAATTTA
>NW_018223411.1:22281-23463 GCF_001263595.1 Phalaenopsis equestris
TTTGGGTGCTGAAGTGTAGATGTTAGCCCTCAGGCGAGGGGAACATGGGAGCTCCGAAGTGAGAGTCGGTCTCCTCCCAGCCTAGCCGCAGCTTTAGTAAACAAGCATAGGATTAGTCAATGTTCTTTATGTTTGGACCAAAGGGAAAAGAATAAGTATCCTCCTGTTTGGCACAATACAATTTGAACTGATTCACTTTATCCATTCACTATAATTGCTTAACAATGCGAAGGATGCTCTCTTATATATTGAATATCACATTAAAAACCTTATTAGTATAGTTAGTTATTCAAGAGTTATTAAAATTATATATTTATTTCATTTGTCTATTACTGACAGATAATCAATTTGAATTCCATTGTTGCGATTAAGTATTACTTTTCTAAAATCTTAGTTCGTATTTCTAATATTACTCAATGTAGGATCGATACCTATGACTCCAATAGAGCCCTATATTACTTGAGCGATACATATACTTGTGTTGATAAGTGTGACTTTACAATTTTTGAATATTTGAATATTTTATACATACATCTTTATCGAATCTATAATTGTTATTAAGTTTTTGGTGCAGTTGTTGAGGAATTAAATCTTTTAGCAGTAATATTAAATACTTATATTTTTAAGCTTATATAAAGTCACAGTCAAGTTTTTGGCGCCGTTACCGGGGAGCAAACAAGAATCATAATTAAAGTAACAGCTAAATTAGGATTATTAGAAAATTTTTACTGGAATTGCAACTTATTTTCATATTTAGTTAACTGTTTTATTGTGTACTGATTTCAAATTGTATGTGTAAATTTGGACCTGAAAATCTTTTACCCTACGATTCGGAATTAGAACGCATCATTAGAAAAATTAGAAGATTGATAAGAGAACCTAGAAATTATGATACAATGGAAAACAACATGAACAATCAAGGAATAGAAAATGAACACCAACCTAGACCCCTACGAGATTATGTAAATCCTACACCAGATGAAAATCACTTATTTATCCAAAATCCTCATGTAGCTACTAATTCATTTGAGCTTAAACCTACTATTATCCAAATGGTACAAAATAATCAATTTAGAGGTACACCAAATGAAGATCCTAATTTACACTTCGCTAGTTTTTTAGAACTGTGTGCTACCTTTAAATATGACAGAATTTCAAACGATGTTGTTAGACTTAGACTTT
>NW_018223411.1:24071-30905 GCF_001263595.1 Phalaenopsis equestris
TATGAGACTTTAAATGCTATCAATAGACCCAACAATCCTTATTCGAACTATTATAACCCAGGTTGGAAGAATCATCCAAATTTTAATTGGAATAATAATTCTGCTACAAATCAACAATGGGCGAACAACCCAGTGAACCCATTAGGAAATTCATCCAACCAAGGAAATGTTAATTATAGACCTTCTTATCCTCCAGGATTTAATAGTAACACTCAAATTAAGGAAAAGAAGTTGTCTATGGAAGAGAAGATATTAAACATGGGCCAACAATTGCAGAATCAAGGAAATCAATTACAAAATAAAGGAGCTGCTATTAAGAATATGGAAAATCAATTAGGGCATATCGCTACTGTGCTTAGTAACCAAAAATTAGGAACTTTCCCTAGTACTGTGGAACCAAATCCTAAAGATCAAGGAAAAGAATAAATAAAAGTGATATAATTATGAAGTGGAAAAGAATTGGAAACAAGAGTACAGAAAGAAACGGAAACTGAAAAAGAGAAATGGATATAAAAAAAGAAAAGGATCATGAATACCCAGAATTAGAATATCCACTTACTAAAAATTACTGTGGAGAAACCCCCACCACCGTTTCCTCAAAGATTAAAGCAACATAAACAGAATAAACAATTTTTTAAGTTTTTAGAAATTATTAAGAAATTAACGGTAAATATTCCCTTCGTAGAAGCTTTAGAGCAAATGCCCAATTTTGTGAAATTTATGAAAGATATTCTGAACAAGAAAATGAAGTTGCTGATAATGAAATTATTGCACTTAGCGAAAAGTGTAGTGCAATTATTCAGAAAAAGCTTCCTGAAAAATTAAAAGTGGTAGTTTCACTATACCGTGTGTTATCAGTGAAAAATTTTATGGAAGAGCTTTATGTGATTTGGGAGCCAACATTAATCTTATGCCTCTATCAATTTTTAAAAGAATAGGATTAGGAGAAGCCTCACTGACTTCTGTAACTCCTTAATTAGCAGATCGTTCAGTTACATTTCCTAAGGGAGTTATAGAAGATGTATTAATAGAAGTTGATAAATTTATCTTTCTTGTGGATTTCATTGTTTTAAATATGGAGGAAGATAACAAAATACCTATCATTTTAGGGAGACCATTTTTAGCTACTGTAAAAGCTATGATAGATGTTCAAAAAGGAGAATTAACTATGAGAGTTAGAAAGTTAACGATCAAGAAGTGACTTTTAGCTATGCAAAATCTATGAAATACCCTGCTGTTGAAATAGATAATGAATGTTTTTGCATGGAAATTAGTGAACATCTATTGAATGAACATTTTAAAGAACATTTTGCAGAGAAAGATCGATTTGAAGATAGTGATAAAGTTATTTTGGACGAATTAGAAAATGAAGAATTAGATTATGTTCACGAAAGATTTGAGATGTTGGATATTAAAAAAAATGTTGATAAGAATCTAGTTCCGTTAATTATAAAACCACCTGAACTTGAGTTGAAAATATTGCCTAGCCACTTGAAGTATGTGTTCCTAGGAGAATCATCTACATACCTATTATTATATCTTCAGAATTAAATAATTTGCAAGAGCAAAGACTGTTAGATACATTAAGAAGATATAAGAAAGCTTTTGGTTGGACCTTACCTGATAATAAGCGAATTAGTCCTTCAATCTGTATGCACAGAATTATACTAGATGAACAATATAAACCAAGATTTGATCCACAGAGGAGATTAAATCCAATGATGAAAGAAGTAGTTGAGAAGGAAATTTTGAAATGGTTAGACACTAGAATTTTATATCCTATTCCAGCTAGTGCATGGGTAAATCCAATTCATTGTGTTCCTAAGAAAGGAGGAGTGACTATTGAAACAAAAGAAAATAATAATACCTATCAGAGAAGTTGTTGAGTGGCATATTTGCATTGATTATAGAAAATTAAACACTTCCACTAGGAAAGATCACTTTCCTTTACCCTTTTTAGACCAAATAGTAGATAGACTTGCTGGGCACAAATATTTTTATTTTTTAGATGGATATACCGGTTACCATCAAATTCCTATTACTCCTGAGGATCCAGAAAAAAACAACAGTTACTATTCCTTTTGGAACTTCTTTTCGAAGAATGCCTTTTGGATTATGTAAAGCACTTGCAACATTCCAGAGATGTATGATGTTTATATTTAGTAAGTTAATTGATGTTGGATTGGAAGTATTTATGGATGATTTCTCTATATTTGGAACATCATTTGACGCTTGAAAAAGTTTTGGAGTTATGCGAAAGAACTAATTTAGTTCTAAATTGGGAGAAATGTCAATTTATGGTTGCAGGAGAAATTGTGTTAGGGCATAAAATTTCAGAAGATGGGGTGGAAGCAGACCCTGCAAAAATTCAACTTATATCTAAACTAACACCTCCTACTAATGTAAGAGAGGCTAGGAGTTTTCTTGGACATGTTAGTTTTTACAAGCATTTTATTAAAGATTTTTCAAATATTACTAAATCTCTATGCCAACTTTTAGAAAATAATAAGAAATTTGAATTTACTAAAAGTTGTTTAAATGCCTTTGAGTTATCAAAGAAAAAATTAATCACAGCCCTTATTATAGTTTCACCTAACTGGGAGAAACCATTTGAACTGATGTGTGATGCTAGTGATTATGCTATTGGAGCTGTTCTTGGTCAAAGATATGAAAATATTTTTAAGGTTATATACTAAGTTAGTAAAACTCTTAATGATGCACAAATTAACTATATTGTTACTAAAAAAGAGTTACTGGGCATTGTGTATGCTTTAAACAAATTTAGATTTTATTTAATTGGAGTTAAATGTTTTGTGCACACTGATCACTCTGCTATTAAATATCTAATGCAAAAGAAGGATGTCAAACCAAGGATAATTAGATGGATACTTTTGATGCAAGAATTTGATCTTGTGGTTATTGATAGAAAGGGAACTGATAATCAAATTGCTGATTATCTGTCGAGATTAGAAAACCATGAATTAATCTGACACCAACAATGAAATTACAGACAGTCTCCCTGATGAACAACTTTATAATATTAATGAGTGGAAAATATCATGGTATGCGAATATTGTTAATCATATTGTAAGTGATATTTTGCCACCTATGCTGACACTGCAATGACAAAGAAAATTCATTCATAATGCGAAAGCATATTTTTGGGATGAGCCTTATTTATATAAATAATGTAAGGATCTTATTATGAGAAGATGTGTACCTTATGAAGAAACTGATCTAATCATTCAAAAATGTCATGATTCTGAATTTGGAGGACAATTTGGGATTAATAAAACTGCTTATAAATATTTACAAGTTGGATTTTATTGGCCTACTATCTTTAGAGATATTTATAGATACATAAAAACTTGTGATCAATGTCAATGAGTAGGCAATTTATCTAGAAGAAATGAAATGCCTCTGAATTTCATGTTATAAGTTGAGATCTTTGATGTTTGGGGATTAGATTTCATGGGACCATTTATTCCTTCATTTGGGAACTCATATATATTAATTGTTGTAGACTACATTTCTAAGTGTATTAAAGCACATGTTTTACCTTATTGTGATGCTAAAAGTGTTTCAATATTTTTAATGAAAAATATTTTCACTAGATACGGAATGGCTAAAATGATTATCACTGATAGGATCCCATTTTAGGAATAAATACATTCAATGATTAACTGAAAAGATTAATATTATTCATATAATCTTTGTTGTCTATCATCCTCAAACCAGTGGGTTAGCTGAAGTTTCAAATAGAGATATTAAACAAATACTTGAAAAGTCTCTAAACCCTAGTAGAGTAGATTGGTCCACTAGACTAGATACCGCATTATGGGCTTACAGGACTCCTTATGAAACTCCTATTGGAATGACTCCTTACAGACTGATTTTTGGAAAGACTTGTCACTTACCAGTAGAATTGGAGCATAAAGCATATTGGGCGATTAAAGAATTCAATTATAATTTGAAAGATGCTGGTAAGAAGAGATTGTTACAATTAAATGAATTGGAAGAATTAAGAAATGAATCCTATGATAACGACTGAATTTATAAGGAGAAACTAAAGTTACGGCATGATTGGAAGATTAATCAGAAGAACTTTGAACCAGGACAAGAAGTTTTTCTTTACAATATTAGGCTGCCGTTATTCTCTAGGAAATTGAAGTCTCGTTGATTAGGACCCTTTACTGTGACTTAAGTTTTTACTTACGGAGCTGTTGAAATTGAAGATCAGAAGACTGGAAATAGATTTAAAGTTAATGGACATAGATTAAAACCATATTTTGAGGGTAAAAGACCAAATTTTAAAGAGGTTTTAATGATCAGTCAACCTGAATAAACCTGAATAGGTCAGGCTGACGACGTTTAATCAAGCGCTTTATGGGAGGCAACCCATAATTACCTTTATTTTTATTGTGATTATAGTAGTTTTTATTTTAAATTATCATTAGTTTGTGGTAGTATTGAGCTCTAGTACTCTTATTTACCCCTTGAATCATAAAAAAAATTGGATCCATAGAGAAAAATTGGAACTCATTCGGACCAGAGCGAAACTGTGCAATTTTTGCCTTCGGCACCGACGACGCCAGCGACGCCACTGACGGTAGTTTTTTGCAGAGAGTCTAGGAAAATAAATACTAAAGGTTTGCCAACGGTGCCATTGACGCTGTCGACGGCGCCCTTTACGCTTTTTGGCAGTTTTTGGGCGGGAGTTATCCCTTTTCAACTCCCAAATTAAATTCCTAACTTCATATTTCTCCTAAAAACGAAGTGAAGCTCTACTAAATTCATTTCTATGGCATCCATTTCTCTTAAAAATCCAAGAATGCGAGTGTTCAACCGGAGAAAGTTCATTAGTGTGGAAGTGCATCGAATCTTTGCACTGAATCCTTAACAAGGTACTGACGAAGAAAAGATTAATCAAGGAACAAGGATTCATAAATTGAGGATTGAATAATCCCTCGATGGAAATTGAAGAGATGATAGTGTGGTGAAGATGGGAAGTGTTGTGTTATACTACCGCCGCCGTGGTTGTTCCTGTGGTGAAGGAATTTTATGGAAATTTGCATGGAATCAACCAAGGAGTCGTCTATGCGCAAGGTAGATGGATAACTTTTACTCCTACATGGATCAATGAATTATATATGATCAAAAATGTTCCTGTCTGCCATTATTCCAACTTCGTCCCGACAAGAAGCTAGATGAATGAAATTTACCAATATTTTACAGACAAAACTGAAGATTGGGAAATGAGAGAAAACAGATATGTTAGCTTTTTTTTTGTGACACTCCTAAATCCCATTTCGAAACACTAGACCTTCTTCATTTCTACAAAACTGTTACCGACAATGAAGATCTGTAAAGTTTCTAAATAAAGTGTTATTCTGAATTACTGCATCCAAATGAGACTGCTGATCGATAATGGATCAATAATTGTTAAGTCTGTTTTGGGCCTGATCGTTCATGGATCAACTTATGGGCTTGGACACCCTTCCAAAATTTCCTTAATTTACAGTCAATTCCAAGTATCCTATGAAAATTGGGAAAAGGTACTTCTACCTTGGAAGCCTTTGGACCCAGTTGAGAGATTCCCTGTCTATGAAGATGAAAATGGCATGACCATTATGGTGGATCAATCATCTTTGAATTCACTACCTATCCAACCTTAAGTTCCGGACAAGACTCTAGTGATCCTACGCAGAATCAAGAAATTGGAGAATGAGGTATAAAATGTTATGAATGTAATTAATAATATCTCTGATTTCTTTGATCATCTAGACTGGAGGATGAAAGAACATTTTTCTCACTCTGGACATATAGAAGATAGTTTGATACGGCCGATGAGGATGATGAAATTGATAGAAGATGATTCTACTGAAGAATTTCCATACTGACCCTTCTATAAACTCTTCGTACATGTGAAATCAATGGGTGATCTCAGAGGAGAATCTAGTATTGAATCTGAAGAATATTAGATTTATATTGCTACCTATCTGTCTATGTATGTAATTTGATTTGAACTTTGCATTTGCTTTGCTTTAGAATTATGCTTTAAGATCTCTGTATAGTTGAGACTAAGCATAGTATGTTTTGTTCTCAGCATTTTAAGTGTTGTGGCTTGGATTGTGATGTTGAGTTAATGTATTAAGGTTGAGAAAATACCAAACTATGGTGTGTTATGTAACATATATTGTAACTCTTGGAGTTTATATATAATTGTGATGTTTTGTGTTGTTAAAATTTATTTTTGATAAGTACATCATTTAATCACGTAAAATTATGTCTATAATGATTGAACGGATGTCGTTGAGGCTTGAAAATGATCAAAAATGCAAAAATCTGGGAATTGAACCATTTCAATAGATCCTGCCGCCGGTGCCCTTGACGTCGCTGACGGCGGGCTTTTCCTGAGACTTAGGATATAATTTCAATATAGCGCTCCAATGGCGCCGAAGACCCCGCCGACAGCGAGATCCCAAAAAAGCACCTTTAATCACAATTTTGACCAGTCAACCACCACTATTCATCATCCCCTTCCTCTGAAAAACATGATTTTTGACCAAAGACTTGAGAGATCTTAGATTGGGAGGTAATTTAAAGGCATTTAGACACTGGATTTGATGATCTATAGATAAGAACTTCACTCTAAACAAAGAAATATTTTATTTTCACCAAGAATTTCTTCCACATTGAGAAGATACAAAAAATTTGAGAATGTGAAGAAAGTATTGGGAAGAAATTCATGGAACTTAGTTTTGAACTCTTAGGATCACTCTTGGAAGCCATTATTTGCATATTTGAAGTATATTTTGGAATTTTTCTATAATT
>NW_018223411.1:30967-31544 GCF_001263595.1 Phalaenopsis equestris
TTTGAAGGAAAGAAGTGTATACAAGATCGAGTTTTTGAGAGCCCTGGTGGAGAAATTGAATGAGTTATTACCAAGCAGAGGGGGGAAAAATTTTGTTACACCACCAATAAGGCTGCTGCAAATATTGTGGAAGAATTCTATGCCAACGTCAAGTGCGGGGATTTCCTGTTGAATTTAATGCCACCCGCATTAACACCTTTTACGAAGTCCCAGACTCTTACAAATGCCACTACGAAACCTTCAGTACTGTGGAAGGCCCCTTGAATAATGTGATCAACTTTCTAACTTATGGGAAAGGAACGTGGAAGATTAAGCAACGAGAACGGGTAAATTTTTGTGTTTCCATGTTAAATGTCACCTCCAAAGCATGGCACTATTTTATTTCCTCTACTTTGTTACCAACTTATCACCATAGTGAGGTAACTATAGATAAAGCTATTCTTAATTTCTGTATTCAGAATAACAGAAATATAAATGTTAAGAGAATCATTTTTAAGAATATATTGACTACGGCAAGGATTGAAACAAGTTTGAAACAAGTGGAGGTCTAAGACATCCTGGCCTCATTTATGCACTG
>NW_018223411.1:31579-32668 GCF_001263595.1 Phalaenopsis equestris
TTAACCTATGAAACCCATTAGTAAAGCTAATTTGAAAACTTATGAATCTCATGAAAAATGGAGAACTGGGAGTAGGAGTTAAGAACCTTCAACTAGTAGAGATGTCCCCTCTACAAGTTATAACCTTCCACCTTCTAGTTCCCCTACCCTAACAGACTTGATGAATGAGTTGACCTTGCACCAAAAAAGTATAGAGTTAATAAATGAAAGAATTGGAGGTTTAGAACGTCGACATGATTATGACAGTGAGTACCTTCAGAGGCATTCAAATTTTGAGATAGCTTACTACGAAGCTCAGGCTTGACACTACAGAGGTGAGCCTGATGTTACTTTCCCTGAGTGCCCCCGATATACTCAGTATCAGCCCATTCCACCTGCTGACTAAGGTGACGAAGACATAGTTTGGGATTTTGATATCTGAATGTAATTGATGTACTTGTACTTTGATTTTTATTATCTTTTGTAATAAAAATGAATGTTTGTGTGCATTTGTACTTTCATTTTTAGTTATGTTGTAATTGAAGAATTTTTAATTTTTGTTATAATGTTAGTGTGATAGTTAAAATTTGCATGTGTAGTATAATGGATGTTGATTAGTACTTTGTGAATTGTAATGTAATGTAATATTTGTTTTGCATTTTAATTGTAATTATTTTGTTTAGTATTGTGGATGTGTTAGTGAGTTATTGTGTTTGTTTAATGTTTAGTTTTGTACTTATTTCAAAATTTCATTACCCAACAAATTCTCTAATGATTTATATGAGAAATATTTAGAAGGACTGCAATAATTTCAGAATGATGAAATGCCTAAAATATTGAGGTATGTTTATATTTAGAGTTTTTATTTCCACCTATATCATTTCATATTTAAAAATTTAAGTTTGGGGGAGGTAAGAAAAAGATTAACTATTAGATGTCCACTATTTCAATATTTTCAAAAATTATTTATATGATTTTATGTAGTGAATTTAATTTAGGTAATTATATTTTTATAACTATTTAAATATTATGGTAGATTTAAAGAAATATTTTTGTAAAGAAAATTAATTTTGTAACTTAAGATATTTAGTATAAGAGAATAAGATTATA
>NW_018223411.1:32926-37343 GCF_001263595.1 Phalaenopsis equestris
AGGAGAAAAGAAAAGAAAGAAAAAAATATAAAAGTGAGGAGAAGCTTCAGAATATGTCTATTCAAAAATTGGCTTCATTGGACCTACCTAAAGAGAAAACCTAAATACATTCCTGAACTTATATTTATGAAATAGATCTTTTATTAGTAGTGTTCTCATGAAGTTCCTATCATCTGATAATTCTAAGTGACTTAATATTGCAACATATAGTCATTCTTGGAATGAATAGAAGACTATAACTCTTAAACTTGATGACTAGATAATCTTGTAGCTACAGAGTTAATTTAATTACTTAATTTTTTTCTAAAAATATCACTATGGTATTAGTTTAAATCAAACTTATAGCATTTCTGAACTAAAATTTTACAACAATAGATCATAACTTTTATATAGTACTAAAATTACTTGAGGACAAGTAATAGTTAAGTTTGGTAGATTTTTATACCTATTTTATACTGTTTTTTATGATATTGCACTTTAAAGAAAGGTATTTTTTATGTTTTTTTGCAGAAATGATGAATTAGGGTCATGAGCAAAAAGATGCAAAAAGAAGCGAATTTTGAGCGAAAAAGACCAAAATGTGAAGATTTGAACTAGGGCGCCAACGGCGAGCCAAACGGCACAGACGGTGAGAAATTCTCGAGACTCCAGATTTAATAATTTAAAAGGCCCGCCAACGGCACCCTCGAGGCCGCCGACGACGAGATTGGTGGTTATGTCCAACAATGCATTGGATGAGGACGAATTTTGGAGGGGTCTTAGGCAACTCTTGAGAAAACTCAAACACAACTTTAAAAAGAAGCTTTTGGCCAAAAATAGAAATTGGGAACCCCTCGGGGGAGGTAACCTACGGTTGCTAACGAGGCTTCCCACGTTTGTGAGGAGTTCTTCACGAGATTGTAAGAGTGGAGGGAAAGTGAGAGATTTTTCCTCCTTGCCGCTTCGAAGAGGAATTTTGTGTGTTGTAAAGAAAGGAAGAGATTCAGAGGAACTTTAAGGAGTTTGCTTGGAAAGAAATTAGAGATAATTTTTATTTACTTATTGTAGTTTGTATGAATTTGCTTTTATATATGAATTCCTAGTTTTGTTATGTCTTCCTCATGAGATCTGTGTAGTTTTCTCTGTCTTTCTTCTTGTCTTGAGATTTGTGAAATGGTGATTTAAATTGGTGGAGCCATGAAAATGTTAAAGAAGTTGTGATGATATTTTCACTTCAATCTTATTTTACTTTCAATCTGGACAATTGATTTGTTAAAATATGTCGAGTTTTACAACTAAAGTGAAGATTACATCCAAGATTCAGGGAGGTCAAAGCCCTTAGAAGTTGGGTGCAAATTCTCGAGCGTAGACTTGGAGATTTTAGAGTGCCAGGCTAAAATCCTCAATTTAATCCTATCATTTGGGTACTAAAGTGTAGATGTTAGCCCTCAAGATAGGGGAACGTGGGAGCTCCAAAGTGAAATCTGGTATCCTCCCAACCTAGCCGCAGATTCAGTAACCATGCATAGGATTAGTTAATGTTCTTTATGCCTGGTGCAGAGGGTAAGGAATAGGTATGCTCCTATTTGGCCCAATACAATTTGAACTGACTCACTTTATCCATTCACTATAAATTCTTGACAAGGAGAAGGATGCTCTCTTATATATTAAATATCACAATTAAAACCTTATTAATATAATTAGCTATTTAAGAGTTATTAAAATTACATATTTATTTCAGTTGTCTGTTAGTGATAAATAAGCAATTTAACTTCCATTATTGCGATTAAGTATTACTTTTCTAAATTCTTAGTTCATAGTTCTAATATTACTCCCTGTGGGATTGATATGTAGGACTACTTTAGAGCCCTATATTACTTGAGCGATACGTATACTTGCGTTGATATGTGTGGCTTTACAATTATTGAATATTTTCTACGTACATCTTCATCAAATCTATAATTGTTATTAAGTTTTTGGTGCAGTTACTGAGGAATTAAATCTTTTAGCAGCAGTATTCAATACTTATATTTTTAAGCATATATAAAGTCACTGTCAAATGCCATAAATAATAAGCAGAATAAACCATATTCAATTTATTATAACACAGGTTGGAAAAACCATCCCAACTTTAACTGGAATAACAATTCGGGTGGTAATATTCAGCAATGAGGGAACCACCAAGTAAACCCAATGGGAAACTGGAACAATCAAGGGAATAATAATTATAGGTCTACTTATCCTCCAAGTTTTAATAGTAATACACAATTTAAGGAGAAAAAGTTGTCTATAGAAGAAGTGATGTTACAAATGGGAAATCAATTACTAAGTCAAGAAGCTACAATTAGAAATATTAAGAATCATCTCGGGCAAATAGCCAATTCCTTAATTAATAAATCCTAAGGAAAACTTCCTGGTAATACTAAATCAAATCCAAAAAATCAGAATAAAGAGGAAGTAAAAGTCACTCGACTTAGAAGTGGAAGAGAGTTGGAAGGTAGGGTTCAGTAAGAAATTGAAGTAGAGAGAAAAGAAATTGAAGAATCAAAAAGGAAGCTCCATAAGATTCTGAGAGACCTATTTCTCCGCTAAAAATTGATTTGGAAAAACCACCACCTCCATTTCCTCAGAGACTTTATCAGCAGAAATTGGATAAGCAATTTTCAAAATTTTTAGAAATATTTAAGAAGCTTACAATTAATATTTCATTTGCTGAAGCCTTAGAAAAAATGCAAAACTATGTAAATTTTATGAAGGATATTCTCAACAGGAAATGGAAGTTTGAAAATAATGAGACTATTGCACTTAGTGAAGAGTGCAGTGCAACAATTCAGAAAAAGCTTCCTGAAAAGCTTAAAGATCCTGGTAGCTTTACAATGTCATGTGCTATAGGAGATAGATTTTATAAGAAAGCTTTATGTGATTTAGGGGCGAGCATTAACCTTATGTCATTATCAATATTCAAAAGATTGGGATTAGAAGAAATAACCCTTACTACTGTAACTCTGCATTTAGCAGATCATTTAATAAAATACCCTAAAGGCGTTATAGAATATGTCCTAGTGAAAGTTGATCAATTTATCTTTCATGTTGATTTCATTGGGCTAGATATGGAGGAAGATAAAGAGATACCTATCATTTTGGGGAGACCTTTCCTAGCGACAGAAAGAGCAATGATAGATGTGCAGAAAGGGGAATTAATAATGTGTGTCAATGATCAAACTGTTACTTTCAATATTTCAAGATCAATGAAATATCTTACAAAAGGTAAAGGAATGATATCCGATAGATGTTATAAGATATCTAAGTGAATGCCACTTCAAAATAACTTATGAAGAAAAATCTAAAGAAAATGATTTAGAACACGAGCAAGAAGAGGAATTAGATCGATGTGAAGAACTTTTTAAGGAAGATTCAAACTATGTTCAAGATAGTTTTGAAATTTTGGAAATGATAAACAAAGATAAATCATTTTGTCCATCAATTAAAAAACCTCCAAAACTAGAGTTGAAGTTACATCCTAATCATTTAAAATATGCCTTTTTAGGAGATTCCTCTACTTTACCAGTTATAATTTTATTAAAATTAATGATGGAAGAAGAAGAAAGGTTGACGAAAATTTTGAAAAATTTTAAGAAAGCCTCTAGATGGACAATTGCTGATATTAAAGGAATCAGTCCTTCAATTTACATGCATAGAATTCATATGGAAGAGAACTGCAAACCAGTGCTGATCCTTAAAGGAGACTGAATCCTGTTATGAAAGAAGTTGTTAAGAAATAAATTTTAAAGTGGTTAGATGATGGAATTATCTACCCTATTTCAGATAGTGCATGGGTTCGTCCAATTCACTGCGTTTCTAAGAAAGGAGGAGTAACTGTAACTGTGAATGAACATAATGAATGAATACCTACTAGACAAGTTATAGGGTGGTGAATATGCATTGATTATAGAAAATTAAATCTTGCCATGTGGAAAGATCATTTTTCATTACCCTTTCTAGATCAAATGCTGAATAGACTAACTGGGCATAAATACTTTTATTTTTTGGATGGATATACTGGTTATCACCAAATACAAATATCCCTTGAAAATCTAGAGAAAACAACTTTTACCGGTCCTTATGGTACTTTTGCTTTCATAAGGATGCCCTTTGGTTTATGTAATGTCCCTGCTACATTTCAAAGATGTATGATGACATTTTTTTGTGATTTAATTGAAAAAAGGGATTAAAGTATTCATGAATGATTTCTCAGTGTTTGGAACTTCATTTGACTCATGTTTAGAACATTTATCTAAAGTTTTTAAGCGCTATGAAGAAACAAATTTAGTCCTTAATTAAGAAAAAATGCCAATTTATGGTAGTAGAAGGAATTGTATTAGGTCATCAAATATCAGAAAATGGTATGGAAGTAGATCCTGCTAAAATTCAAGTGATC
>NW_018223411.1:37402-38890 GCF_001263595.1 Phalaenopsis equestris
CGATATATTAAAGACTTTTCAAAGATTGCTAAGCCTTTATGCCATTTACTGGAGAAAGATGCAATTTTCAATTTTGATGAAGAATACCTAAAAGCTTTCATTTATTAAAATAAAAATTAATCACTCCACCAATTATAGTTTCACCAAACTAAGAAAAACTTTTTAAATTAATGTGTGACGCCCTAGTGATTATGTTATAGGAGCTATTTTTGGACAAAGATATGATAAAATTTTTAAAGTAATTTACTATTCTAATAAAACTCTTAATGAAACTCAAATCAATTATACAACAACTGAAAAAGAGTATTAGCAATAGTATATGCTTTTGATAAATTTAGATCATATTTAATTTGAACTCATTGTGTAGTGCATACAGATCATTCTGCTATTAAGTAGTTAATGAAAAAGAAGGATGCTAAACCTGGACTTATAAGATGGATTCTTCTTTTGAAAGAATTTGATTTTAAAATAGTAGATCGAAAGGGGATTGAAAATCAAATTGCTTATCATTTGTCCAGGCTTGAGTTACTGTTTTGAAAAAAGAAATTAATGAACATTTTCTAGATGAAAAATTATTCACTATTAATGAGTGGTGTGTTCTGTGGTATGCCGACATTGTAAACTTTATTGTTAGCGATATTAGACCCTATGGAATGACATACCAAAAAAAGAGAAAATTTATTTCTCAAGGTACGACTTATTTTTGGGATGACTCATTTTTATATATACAAGGAAATGATCTAATTATTCAAAGATGTGTACCATTACAAGAAACTTATAAAATTATCCAAAAATGTCATAATTCTTATTTGGGTGACATTTTGGTGTTGATAAACTAGCATACAAAATTTTACAATCTGGATTCTACTGGCCTACAGTTTTTAGAGATGGTAGTGCTTATATTAAAACTTTTGATAGACGTCAACGAGTGGGGAATATTTCAAGAAGAAATGAGATGCACCTCAATTATATGTTAGAAGTAGAAATATTTGATGTTTGGGGATTAGATTTCATGTGACCATTTATACCATCTCTTAAAAATTTATATATTCTGTTAGCAGTGGACTATGTATCCAAATGGATAGAAGTTGTTGCTTTACCTCGATGTGATGCTCAAAGTGTTGCAAAATTTTTCAAAATGAACTTATTTTGTAGATTTGGGATGCCGAGAGTTATCATTCATGATGGGAAAAGTCATTTTAGAAATGCCATAATGGAGAAGTTATTAAAGAAATATCACATAAATCTTAGGATTGCTACTGCTTATCATCCTCAAACAAGTGGTTTGACTGAATTATCCAATTAGAAAATTAAAAGAATTATGAAAAAATCTGTGAATCCAACAAAAATGGATTGGTCAGTCAAACTTGACTATGCTTTGTGGGCTTATAGGACTGTATAAATAACTCCTATAGGAATGTCCCCATATAGGCTAATATTTGGGAAAGCTTGTCACTTACCAGTTGAACTTGAGCATAAAGCATATTG
>NW_018223411.1:39128-47729 GCF_001263595.1 Phalaenopsis equestris
AAAATATTTAAAGTTAATGGACATAGACTGAAACCATATTTTATAGGGGATCAACATAAATTTAATGATGAAATGATATTGGGTCAACCAAAATAAGCACTGGTTACGTCGGGCTGACGACGTAAAACCAAGCGATTTGTGGGAGGCAACCCATAGTTATCATAGTGTTCTTATTTTGATTATTATTTTGCATGTGATTAAGAAAATTGGGGTAGTATTTTTGAAACTATTATGTGTTAGTAAGGACTTTAAGACTTTATTTAGTGATCAATACATGTTAGAATGAAAATTTGGATGTTAGGTTGACTGGTGCAAAAATGTGCACTGGCGCTTAAGTGCCGATCCGTCGCTTAAGCACTTGATCCGTCGCTTAAGCATGACAGTTTAAACACATGTGCAAAATTAATATTCTAAAATTTTTAACCTCCAATTAGTTTGTAAAAACGTGCCAAGGCAGTTTCTAAACATGTCTAGGAGTTATTGGAAGGATTTAGGCCTATAAATAGAAGGGTTTTGTAAAGGAATTTCACCCAAATCATTTCTAGCCCTAGAAGTCTAAGAGAAAGTGAGATTTAGAGAAATTGCCTTCATGGGACATTGATTTGAAGAGGAAGGAAGAAACCATGAGGAAGAGGTTCATTAGTCAAAGTGCACAAGAGAGGTATAACGATTTCTTAGCCGTAGTATTGAAGGGATATCAGAGAAGATCAATAAAATTGAGAATACTATGGCTTATTGGAGACCAAGGTACTTGAGTTACATGCACATCTAGAGCATATTGGATGGCAATTGAAGATGCAATTTAGCCACACAAGTTATATAGAGGAATATGTTCATAAAGCAGAAATTGATTGAAGAAGATAGTATCAGAGCTCGTCACCACTGTCTGTTTTATAAACTCTTATTCATGGAGAGACTAATGAAAGACAAGAACTTGTTCCTTCAAATGAAGAATGAAATTAAGTTTAGTATTAGAATTTGTGTGTTAGGAGTTGTTGTTTTCAAGTGGTTTAGTGTTTAAGTCCTGTTTTTAGTATTTATGACTTCTTATACATGTTTAATTGTAAAATGATTGTTACGTATTTGTATTTAGAAAAATTTTCTCATCCAAGACTCTTTGGACTGAGAATTAAGTGTTTAAAGGTATTTGAACTTGTTTGTTAATTAATATAAGTTTGTTTGTGTGAAAATTTGTCTTACTTTTAGCCTCAAATTGAATTAGTTATTATGGTGAATTTTGAGAGAGAGGGGAGTTATAAGAAGTTGAAAATAGTAATTTAAATGCTATAAGACCATTTAGGGGTGGTTTACTTAGGCAAATAGTGCATTTTACTTTAATTTAAAAATGTTAAAAATCATGCACTAGCGCCTTAGTGACACATCTCGCGCTTAAGCGCGAGACAACCAGATTTCTTGGTGGAATCAAGACTTCCATTTACCCATGCATAAGCGCCGGTTCATGAAAACCGGTTTGCGAATGGGTAAAAGTGAAATTTCAGCCCAAAAATCACCATTTTTAACGCCACTGTCACGTTCAACTTTTCGAGTTTGTGATTTTTAATGGCTAGGGCGCATCTAAAGTGAAGATTTCATGGTGGAATCAAGTGAAATTTGCTAGATCCAAGTTCGTTGAGGTAAGAGCTTTACTACTATGTAAAAATTTTGGATTTTCACTATGTATTTTGAGCACATTTAGATATCCGAAAATTCACTATTCATGGTAAAAAATGAGAAAAAGATCTATGGAAATTGCATGGGAAGTGTAGTTTATACTTTTAAAGTTTAGTTTAGTAATTTAGATTTGATTTTTAAAGTTCTTTTTGGAATTTATAAAATTTGTAGAATGGCACCAAGAATGAAGAGGAGCAAGGAAAGAGCCCTTTCAATTTAAGTAAATTTGTCAGTTTGAAGGCTCATGATCGATACAGTGATGCGTTGTAATCATGGAAACTGATTCAGGAGCGATGTTTTAGGAATCCAGGTGGAGACGTAGAGGATTTGATCATTTACCAATAGTGGGAACGATTTTGTTGTTTCTCTGCTGTGGGGGTTATTTCTGTTGTTAGGGAGTTCTATGCAAACCTCCCTGAGGATAAAGACAATAGAGTCATGGTTCGAGGAAAGTTTGTACCTTTTTGATCGGAGGTAATCAATTTGTTTTATCATCTTCTACCTGATACGTTATGTTGTTATGCAAATTATAGTCCGACTGAAGCGGAGTTAGATGAGATTATTTCTTACTTGATTGTTGGAAGAGGACTTTGGAAGATCACTAATGAGAGGAGAGTCAACTTCCCAACTTTAAATTTCCTTCAAAGGCCTGACACTATTTTATTTCTACTCGTCTGCTACCAATAAATCATCTTAGTGAAGTGACCAGAGAGAGAGCGATGTTAAATTATTGTATCCAGAAAGGAAAGCTCAGCACTATAAGAGCTTTGATTTATCAGACTATCACCAGTTCTGCCACTGTCGTTACTACTACAGGTCTCAGATTTGCTTCATTGATCTTTTCTTTGTGTGAGCGGGCAGGAGTTAAATATGGTAGCTGGGATGAAGAGTTGTTACCTCTAAATCCCTTTACTAAGGTGAAAGTGAAGACTTTATATGAGCATTCTATTTTTGGCTGGAGAGGAGGATTTTCTAGGAGTTATGGAATGGAGACATCTGCTACTTCTACCTCTGTTGCTTCTAACATCTAGTGCTTCTACATCTAGACCATCTACCTCACGTGTTTCTACATCTAGAGGTGAGTCTACTTAGACCCAAGATCAACTATTACAGAGGATGATGGATCATATTAGTTTTACCACTGATAAATTTCAGAATTTAAAGCATTTTGCAGAGCATACTGATAGGTATAGTAGGATTAAGAGTGATTATGAAGAGAAATTCCACTCAACTCTGGAGAACCTAATTAGGGGTGACCTAGAAGTGCAATTTCCTCCATATCCTCAATATCCTGATTATGAGCCTGCAGAAAAGTGGTATAACTGTGATTCAAAAGATGAGGAGTAGAATTGAGAGAATTTATTGTTTGTAATATGTGTTAGACTATGCGCTATGGACTTGAGATTTGTGATGTGTTGTTTATTTTTATGTTGTGGACTATGTGGTGTGGTACTGCTACATTTGCATCTTTGTGATGATATGTACTGTGTATTGTGCTTTGAACTTTTGTATTTTATTATTATTGTGATGTTTGTGTTAGTTAATATTTTGTTTTAAAATTTTAGGATAATAACTATTGTGAGTTTTGTGATTTAGTTACTTTATAACTTAACTTAATTCTGTCTTTTGAAAAGATGAAAATCTTGCTAACTTAGGTCTTAAATATTAAATTTTAGAAACTACTACCCTGTATTTTTCTTTTATCATGTTTGTGAGTTTGTTTTATGTTGAGATTGTGAAGTCAAGTTAGTGTGTTAGTTTGCTTTTATGTTTATACCCACTGTTAAGAAGTCTATTGAATCTCTACATGTTGAATTGAAATGAAAATTTATAAATTTTGATCAAAATTAATTTTACTCCTGTTCTTAGTTTTCTACTTATATCATTAGGGCATAAAAATTATTATTAGCAGTTATTTTAATTTTCATTCCTGTTTATATATATTTGATGCTAAACTGTTTTATCTGTTAAAAATTTAAGTCTTGGAGGGGGGGATGAAAAATATTTTCAAAACTTTAATTTTATTTATTCTCAAATGAACTATAAGTGAATTTGATTTGAAAAGAAAAATTGATCATGTATATGAAGTTATATTAGGGAAGTAAAATTTGATTTTTGAAATGAGTAAGAGAATTTAGTTGAAATTTTGAGTAATGAGGAAAAACTTTAAGTTAAAAGTTTTTAGTGTAGAAAATGATTTATATAAGCAACTATCTTTAGTAAGAAACATTGTATTTTTGAAGATTTTAGAAATTTAGATTTTTATTTTTAATACTCACTATCAAAACTTTGCTTTAGGAAAGGAAAAGTAAAATTTAAAATTATTAAAGGTCTATCCAGATATAGTAATCCTTGCCTAAAAAAAAGAAAAAAAAAAGAAAAAAAAGAGAAGAAGAAGAAAAGTGAGGGAGGAGAAGCGTGAGGATTAGTGCCTAATCAATCAAATGTAGAACCAATTTTTGATTAGGCACTAATATAATGGACTAATGTATTGAACTTGAGAAAATCTTAAGCTTATAGATATAATATTGTAAGTAAAATTATTCTTCACAAAACTTTTTAAGTGGAGATAATAAAAGAACTAAATTCTAAATTTGGAAGACTTACAGTATTTTTAAATTAAATAGAAATTCATATTTTTAACTTTCCTAACATTAAAAATTCTAAACTTTAAGTTGGTCTCATTTACTGAATATTTTTTCTAAATTGGACTACTATATTTCTAAATCTAAATTTTAGTAACTCCTAAAGAAACTCATATACATATCATACATATTTATTTTTTAAAGATTGAAGTGTCACTTGAGGACAAGTAATACTTTTCAACATTTTACTTTTGGGGGATTATGATACGCCTAAAATTCATAGTGTTTTTAGACACATTTTTATACTTATTTTTAAGATATTCAACTATAATTGAAGGTATTTCTGTGTTTTTCTTTCAGGTACAGGTACAAAGGTAAAATAAAGGAGTGAAAAAGGATCAAATTTGGAGCAAATATGTGAAAAATGTGCAAAAGTGTTTTGGCACCTAAGCGTCAGATCAAGTGCTTAAGTGTCGGTTAAATAGAGAAGGCCGTGCCTAAGCGCCAGAGGCCCCGCGCTTAAGCGCCAGCGGCCGCTCATTTGGGGGTTTAATTTTGGTAAATTTGATTTTTACGAATTTTAAAGAGGTTTTTGAGGCACCTATTGACTTAATATGTTGTTACAACCACCATGGACAAAAATTATTGCGAAGGGATGCATCTCTTGGGGAAATATATCGAATCAAGACACATTTTGAAAGATACCAAGGCACCTTTTGGAGAATTATAAAAGAAGGAAGATTAGACTTTAAAAGGGGGTCCTGAAAGTACTGGAAAAGTTTTGAAAGTTCTAAAATTGGCGAGTTAGTTGGAGAGATTTTCAGACACCACATATTTATCCTTTTTATTTTTGTTTTATATTGAGAGTGTTGTAAGAGAGAAGAGATGCAAAGGAACTTCAAATGTTTGGTGCAGGATTTGAGATAAGCTTTTATCTTTTATTTTAGACTACTTTTAGTTTTAATTGAGATTGGTTGTTGCTTTGATAATGATTTCTACTTTTAAACTAAAGTGTGGTTTTATTTTCTCCATGGGTTATGAGTAGTTTTTTTTATCTTTCTTCTTAAAATGATAAGTAATTAACTATTGGATGGAAGTTATAGAGAGTATTGATCCTTAATGTTGGAAGAAGTTGTGATGATTTAAATCCATGTACTT
Organism: Phalaenopsis equestris; assembly: GCF_001263595.1. Taxonomy (NCBI): domain Eukaryota; kingdom Viridiplantae; phylum Streptophyta; class Magnoliopsida; order Asparagales; family Orchidaceae; genus Phalaenopsis; species Phalaenopsis equestris. The sequence goes on from NW_018223411.1 coordinate 44,543, forward strand.
CAATTACTTCTTGATTTGGTGACCAAAGAAAAATATGTTGACATTTTTATACCCATTTTACACTGTTTATGATGATATTACACTTTAAAGAAAGGTATTTTCTATGTTTTATTGCAGGAATGATGAATTAGGGTCATTGGAGCAAAAAGATGCAAAAACGAGCAAATTTGGAGCAAAAAGGACCAAAATATGAAGATTTGAACTAGGGCGCCGACAGCGAGAATTTTCTGAGACTCCAGATTAAATAATTTAGAAGGCCAGCTGACGGCGCCCTCGAGGCAGCCGACGACGAGATCGACGGTTAAGTCCAAAGGTGCATTAAATGTGGACGATTTTTGGAGGGATGCTTAGGCAACTCTTGGGAAAACTCATATACACTCATCTACATCCTTAAAAGAAGACTTTGGCCGAAAATAACAAAAAGGAGGCTCAAGAGGTCAAGGAGTTGGAAGGTTAGAACAGCATCCAAGAGCCCTCAAAGGTAAAATAAAGGAGTGAAAAAGGATCAAATTTGGAGCAAATATGTGAAAAATGTGCAAAAGTGTTTTGGCACCTAAGCGTCAGATCAAGTGCTTAAGTGTCGGTTAAATAGAGAAGGCCGTGCCTAAGCGCCAGAGGCCCCGCGCTTAAGCGCCAGTGGCAGTTTATTGGATGATTAAATTTAGTTTTTGCAAATTTTGAAGAAGTTTTTGGGGCACCTATTGGCTTAATAGGTGGTTACAATCACCATGGACAAAAATTATTGCGAAAGGATGTATCTCTTGGGGAAACACATCGAATCAAGTTACATTTTGAAGAGATACCAAGACACCTTTTGAAGAATTATAAAAGAAGGAAGATTTAGACTTTAAAAGGGGGTCCTGAAAGTACTGGAAAAGTTTTGAAAGTTCTAAAATTGGCGAGTTAGTTGGAGAGATTTTCAGACACCACATATTTATCCTTTTTATTTTTGTTTTATATTGAGAGTGTTGTAAGAGAGAAGAGATGCAAAGGAACTTCAAATGTTTGGTGCAGGATTTGAGATAAGCTTTTATCTTTTATTTTAGACTACTTTTAGTTTTAATTGAGATTGGTTGTTGCTTTGATAATGATTTCTACTTTTAAACTAAAGTGTGGTTTTATTTTCTCCATGGATTATGAGTAGTTTTTTTTATCTTTCTTCTTAAAATGATAAGTAATTAACTATTGGATGGAAGTTATAGAGAGTATTGATCCTTAATGTTGGAAGAAGTTGTGATGATTTAAATCCATGTACTTCAATTACTTCTTGATTTGGTGACCAAAGAAAAATATGTTGACATTTTTATACCCATTTTACACTGTTTATGATGATATTACACTTTAAAGAAAGGTATTTTCTATGTTTTATTGCAGGAATGATGAATTAGGGTCATTGGAGCAAAAAGATGCAAAAACGAGCAAATTTGGAGCGAAAAGGACCAAGATATGAAGATTTGAACTAGGGCGCCGACAGCGAGAATTTTCTGAGACTCCAGATTAAATAATTTAGAAGGCCAGCTGACGGCGCCCTCGAGGCAGCCGACGACGAGATCGACGGTTAAGTCCAAAGGTGCATTAAATGTGGACGATTTTTGGAGGGATGCTTAGGCAACTCTTGGGAAAACTCATCTACATCCTTAAAAGAAGACTTTGGCCGAAAATAACAAAAAGGAGGCTCAAGAGGTCAAGGAGTTGGAAGGTTAGAACAGCATCCAAGAGCCCTAGTAGTGTGTAGAGAGTCTAATTGTCAGGAATTCTTCCAGAGATTGTAAGAGTGGAGGGAAAGTGAGAGATTTCTTCCTCCTTACTGCTTCAAAGAGGAATTCTGTGTGTTGTAAAGAATGGAAGAGATTCAGAGGAACTTTGAGGAGTTTTCTTGGGGAGGAATTAAGCCATGAAAATGTTAAAGAAGTTGTGATGATCTTTTCACTTCGGTCTTAATTTACATTCAATCTGGCCAATTGATTTGTTAAAATATGTTGAGTTTTACAAATAAAGTGAAGATTACATCCAAGATTCAGGGAGTTCAAAGCCCTTGGAAGTTGGGTACAAATAAATATGGAAATAAAATTATCGGGCATATAATTGGACATTTTAGAGTGACAGACTAAAATCCCCAATTCGGTCCTATTGTTTACTTCGGGGGAGCTCAAAAGGGAGAGTCAGTACCCTCCTAGCCTAGCCGTGGATTTAGTAAACAAGCGTATGATTAGTCAATTTTTTTTATGCCTAGACCAAAGGGTAAAGAATATGTATGCTCCTATTTGACACAACACAATTTGAACTGATTCACTTTATCCATTCGCTATAATTTCTTGACAAGGAGAAGGATGCTTTATTATATATTGAATATCACATTAAAAATTTATTAGTAGAATTAATTAATTAAGACTTTATTAAAATTACATTTTTTTTCAATTGCCTATTAGTGAAAAATATGTAATTTGAATTATATTGTTGTGATTAAGTGTTGATTTTCTAAAATCTTAGTTCGTAGTTCTAATATTACTCCCCGTGGGATCAGATATCTAGGACTCCATTAGAGCCCTATATTACTTAAGCGATATGTATACTTGCATTGATAGGTGTGACTTTACCATTATTGAGTATTTTATATATACATATTTATCAAATCTGTATCATTTATTAAGTTTTTGGTGTCATTGCTAAGGAATTAAATCTTCTAGCAGCAGTACTAAATACTTGTATTTTTAAGCATATATAAAGTCGTTTTCACTACAGCTAGTGGTTTATGTTACCTGCCCTGATTTTTACTTTATGGGAGCAATCATGAGTAGATTCAAAGAGAAATGAGGAAAATTTGCAACCAAAAAATTCTATTGGGAAGCATACGGTTCAAATATTTGAATCATTTATTAATTCTAGGAGTTAAGGTAGTGATAGTGTACCCTGCGATTCGGAATTAGAACGTACTGTTAGAAAAATTAGAAGACTGAGAAGAGAACCTATAAATTCTGACACAATGGAAAATAACATGAACAATCAAGGAATAGAAAATGAACACCAACCTAGACCCCTACGAGATTATGCAAATTCTACAGCAGATGAAATTCACTTATCCATCCAAAATCCTAATGTAGCTGCTAAATTATTTGAGCTTAAACCTGCTATTATCCAAATGGTACAAAATAATCAATTTGGAGGTACACCACGGGAAGATCCTAAG
>NW_018223411.1:48009-51418 GCF_001263595.1 Phalaenopsis equestris
TTCTTAGGAAGTGTCCTCATCATTCGTTACCAGATTAGTTAATAATTCAAACTTTTTATAATGGATTAGTGGGATCACTTAGATCGATTATAGATGCTACGACTGGTGGTTCTTTAATGTCAAAACCTTTTGATGAGGGTTATTCTTTAATAGAAGAGATGGCTACCAACAATTTTCAATGGCCCTCTAAAAGGGTAAATCCTAAAAGAGTAGCTAGTTTCCATGATTCTAATGCAATATCTATGTTAGCATCGTAGATTGTTGCAATATTAAATAAATTAGATCATTATGGAATGAATTATTCTCCAACACTTGCTATGATGGAAGATAATTCATCTATGCAATTTGTGGATGTTCAACTTTCGTATGATACTTTAAATGCTATCAATAGACCCAACAATCCTTATTCGAACTATTATAACCCGGGTTAGAGAATCATCCAAATTTTAATTGGAATAAAAATCCTTCTATAAGTCAATAATGGACAAACAACCCATTGAAGCCATTAAGAAATTCATCCAACCAAGAAAATATTATTTATAGACCTTCTTATCCTCCAGGATCTAATAGTTACACTCAATTTAAGGAAGTTGTCTATGGAAGAGATGATATTAAACATGGGTCAACAATTACAGAACAGGAAATCAATTACAAACTCAAGGAACTACTATCAAGAATATTGGAAATCAATTAGGGCATATCACTACTATACTTAGTAACCAAACATTAGAAACTTTTCCTAGTACTGTGGAACCAAATCCTAAAAATTAAGGAAAAAAGAACAAATAAAAGCGATACAATTAAGAAGTGGAAAAGAATTGGAAACAAGAGTACAGAAAGAAACGGAAACTGAAAAAGAGAAAGTGGATACAGAAAAAGAAAATCAAAGATTGAAGCAACACCAATAGAATAAACAATTTTCCAATATCTTAGAAATTCTTAAGAAGTTAACGGTAAACATTCTCTTCATTGAAGCTTTAGAATAGATGCCCAATTATGTGAAATTTATGAAAGATATTCTGAACAAGAAAAGGAAGTTTTTTGATAATGAAATTATTGCACTTAGCAAAGAGTGTAGTGCAATTATTCAGAAAAAGCTTCCTGAAAAAATATCCTGATAGTTTCACTATACCGTGTGCTATCAGTGAAAAATTTTATGGAAGAGCTTTATGTGATTTGGAAGCGAGCATTAATCTTATGCCTTTATCAATTTTTAAAAGTTTAGGATTAGGATAAGTCTCACCTACTTCTGCAACTCTTCCATTAGCAGATCGTTCAGTTACATATCCTAAGGGAGTTATTGAAGATGTGTTAGTAAAAGTTGATAAATTTATCTTTCCTGTGGATTTCATTGTTTTAGATATGGAGAAAGATAAAGAAATACTATCATTTTAGGGAGACCTGTTTTAGCTATTTGAAAAGCTATGATAGATGTTCAAAAAGGAGCAAAAAGGAGAATTGACTATGAGAGTTAATGATCAAGAAGTGACTTTTAACATTACAAAATCTATGAAATACCTTGGTGTTGAAAGAGATAATGAATGTTTTCGCATGGAAATTAGTGAACATCTATTGAATGGGCATTTTAAAGAACAATTTAAAGATAGTGATGAAGTTATTTTGGATGAAATAGAAAATAAAGAATTAGATTATGTTCAAGGAAGATTTGAGATGCTGGATATTACAGAAAATGCTGATAAAAATCTAGTCCCGTCAATAATAAATCCACCTGAACTGGAGTTGAAAATATTGCCTAACCACTTGAAGTATGTGTTTTTAGGAGACTCATCTACATTACCTGTTATTATATATTCAAAATTAAATTATTTGCAAGAGCAAAGACTGTTAGATACATTAAAAAGATTTAAGAAAGCTTTTGGCTGCATCTTAGCTGATATTAAGGGAATCAGTCCTTCGATCTGTATGCACAGAATTATACTAGATGAACAATATAAATCAAGAGTTGATCCACAAAGGAGATTAAACCCAATGATGAAAGAAGTAGTTAAAAAGGAAATTTTGAAATGGTTAGACATTGGAATTATATCTCCTATTTCAGATAGTGCTTGGGAAAGTCCAATTCATTGTGTTCCTAAGAAAGGAGGAGTGACTATTGAAACAAAAGAAAAGAATGAATCAATACCTATCAGACAAGTTAGTGGTGGTGTATTTGCATTGATTATAGAAAATTAAACACTGCCACTAGGAAAGATCATTTCCCTTTACCATTTTTAGACCAAAGAGTATATAAACTTGATGAGCACAAATATTTTTATTTTTTAGATGGATATACCGGTTGCCATCAGATTCTTATTGCTCTTGAGGATCAAGAAAATACAACATTTACTAATCCTTTTGAAACTTTTGCTTTTCAAAGAATGTCTTTGGGATTATATAATGCACCTCCAACATTCCAGAGATGTATAATGTCTATATTTAGTAAGTTAATTGATGTTGGATTGGAAGTATTTATGGATGATTTTTTTGTTTTTGAAATATCATTTGACGCATGCTTAAATTATCTTGAAAAAGTTTTGGAGTTATGTGAGAGAACTAATTTAGTTCTAAATTTGGAGAAATGTCAATTTATGGTTGCAGGAGGAATTGTGTCAGGGCATAAAATTTTGGAAAATGGTATGGAAGCAGACCCTGCAAAAATTCAAGTTATATCTAAACTAACACCTCCTACTAATGTAAGAGAGGTTAGGAGTTTTCTTGGACATGTTGGTTTTAACAAACTTTTTATTAAAGATTTTTCAAAAATTACTAAACCTCTATGCCAACTTTTAGAGAAGGACAAAAAAATTGAATTTAATGAAAACTGTTTAAATGCCTTTGAGTTATTAAAGAAAAAATTAATCACAACCCCTATTATAGTTTCACCTTGGAGAAACCATTTGATACTGATGTGTGATGCTAGTGATTATGCTATTATAGCTGTTCTTGGACAAAGGTGTGAAAATATTTTTAAAGTTATATACTACACTAGCAAAACCCTTAATGATGCTCAAATTAATTATATTGTTACTGAAAAAGAATTACTGACCATTGTGTATGCTTTAGACAAATTTAGATCTTATTTAATTGGGACTAAATGTGTAGTGCACACTAATCACTCGGCTATTAAATATCTAATGCAAAAGAAGGATGCCAAACCAAAGTTAATTAGATGGATAATTTTGATGCAGGAATTTGATCTTGTGGTTATTGATAGAAAAGGAACGGATAATCAAATTGCTAATCATTTGTCGAGATTAGAAAATCATGAACTATCTGACATCAACAATGAAATTATAGACAGTTTCCCTGATGAACAACTCCATAATCTTAATGAGTGGAAAATATCATGGTATGCTGATATCGTTAATTATATTGTAAGTGATATTTTGTCACCTATGTTGACATTGCA
>NW_018223411.1:52083-54421 GCF_001263595.1 Phalaenopsis equestris
TAAAGCATATTGGGCGATTAAAGAATTCAATTATAATTTGAAAGATGCTGGTATGAAGAGATTGTTACAATTGAATGAATTGAAAGAATTAAGAAATGAATCTTATGATAACGATAAAATTTATAAGGAGAAACTAAAGTTATGGCATGGTCGGAAGATTAACCAAAAAAACTTTAAACCAGGATAAGAAGTTTTGCTTTATAATACTAAGCTGAAGTTATTCCCTCGAAAAGTGAAGTCTCGTTGGTTAGGACCCTTTACTGTAACTCAAGTTTATACTTACGGAGCTATTGAAATTGAAGATCAAAAGACTGAAAATAGATTTAAATTAAATGGACACAGATTTAAACCGTATTCTGAGGGTAAAAGACCAAATTTTAAAGAGGTTTTAATGATCAGTCAACCTGAATAATAACTGAATAGGTCGAGCTGACGACGTTAAACCAAGCGCTTTATGGCAGACAACCTATAGTTATCTTTATTTTTATTGCGATTATAGTAGTTTTATTTGAAATTATTGTTACTTTGTGGTAATATTAAACTCTACTACTCTTATTTACCCTTGAATCATCATAAAAATTGGATCCATAGAGAAAAATTAGACCGCATTGAGACCAGAGCGAAACTGTGCAATTTTTACCTTGGGCACGGACGGCGCCATCGACGCCGCCGACGACGCGTTTTTCTCGAGAGTCCAGGAAATTAAATTCTAAAGGCTCGCCAACGACGCCGTCGACGGCGAGACTGGCGGGATGGCGGTTTCTAGAGTTTAAATGGGCGATTTTTAGCGGTTTTAGTCGAGTGTTACCCCTTTTAAACTTCCAAATTCAATTCCTAAGTTCATATTTCACTAAGAACGAAGTGAAATTCCACCAAAATCATCCCTATGGCCTCCAATTCCCCTGAAAACCATAAAATGCGAGTGTTTAACCGGAGAAAGTTTATTAGTGTGGAATCGCAACGAATCTTCAAAAAGGTACTGGCAAAGAAAATATTAATCAAGGAATGAGGATTTGTAAATCGAGGATTGAACAATCCATCGATGGTAATTGAAGAGATGATTGTGTGGTGAAGATGGGAAGTGATGTGCTACACTACCGTCGTTGTAGTTGTTCCTGTGGTGAAGGAATTTTATGCTAATTTGCATAGAATCAACCAGGGAGTCGTCTATGTGTGAGGTAGATGGATAACTTTTACTTCTGCATGGATCAATGGATTATATATGATCGAGAACATTCCTGTTTGTTATTATTCCAATTTTGTCCCAACAAGAAACCTGATGAATGAAATTTACCAATATTTAATGAAAGAAACTGAAGACTGGGAAATGAGAGAAAACAGGTATGTTAGTTTTTCTGCGACACTACTAAATCCCGTTTTGAAACACTGGCACTTCTTCAGTTCTGCAAAATTGTTACCGATAATGAGGATCGGTAACATCTCTAAAAAAAGTGCTAATTTGTATTACTGCATCCAAATGGAACTGCCGATCGATATTGGATCTATATATCTAAAGTTTGCTTTGGGCCTGATCATTCATGGATCAACTTATGGACTTGGACATCCTTCCACAATTTTCTTACTTTGTAGTTAGTTCAAAGTATCTTATGAAAATTGGGAAAAGCTACTTATACCTTGGAAGCCTTTGGACCTAACTGAGAGATTCCCGGCCAATGAAGATGAAAATGATATGACTATTATGGTGGATCAATCATCTCAGAATTCACTGTCTATTCAACCTTTAGTTCCGGACAAGACACTATTGATCCTGCGCAGAATCAAAAAATTGGAGGAGGTGCAAAATATTATGAAATTAATTAACAATATCTATGATTTCTCTGATCATCTAGACTAGAGGATAAAAGAACAATTTGCTCACTCTGTACATATTGAAGATAGTTTGATATGATTGATGAGAAGGATGAAATTGATAGAAGAGGATTCTACTGAATAATTTCCATATCGACCCTTCTACAACCTCTTCGTTCATGTGCAATCAATGGGTGATCTCAGAGGAGAATCTAGCATTGAATCTTAAGAATAGTAGATTTACATTGCTACCTCTCTGTGTATGTGTGTAATTTGGTTTGAACTTTATGTTTACTTTGCTTTAGAATTTTACTTTTAGATCTCTATATAGTTGAGACTAAGCATAGGATGTTTATTTTCAGCATTTTGAGTGTTGTGGCATCGATTGCGACGCTGAATTGATGTATTAAGGTTGAGAAAATACCAAATTTCAGTGTGTTATGTAATGTTTATTGTTCCCCTTGGAATTTATATATAAGTGTGATGTTTTGTGTTGTGAAAGTTTATTTGTGATAAGTACATCATTTAA
>NW_018223411.1:54482-55865 GCF_001263595.1 Phalaenopsis equestris
GCCTTAGGATACAAATTCTATAGAGCTCGCTGACGGCGCCGAAGACCCCGCTGATGGCGAGATCCCAAAAAAACACCTTTAATTGCAATTTTGACGAGTCAACCGCCACTAGTCATCATCCCCTTCCTCTAAAAAAATGCAAATTTCGACCTAGGGCTTGAGAGATCTTAGATTTGGGGGCAATTTCAAAGCATTTAGACACCGAATTTGATCATCTCTTGGTAAGAGCTTCACTCCAAACTAAGAAAATTTGATTTTCACCATGAATTTCTTCCACATTGAGAGAACCCAAAAAATTTGAGAATGTGAAGAAAATATTGAGAAGAAATTCATGGAATTTAGTTTTGAACTCTTAGAATCACACTTGGAAGCCATTTTTTGCATATTTGAAGTATATTTTAGAATTTTTCTATAATTTTGATTATATTGAAATGACTCCACGAAAAAAGAGGCGTCTTGAGTTCGACGAGTCTCGCTTCGTCAATGCGAAGGCTCAATCAAGATTTACTTCAGTATTTGAAGGGAAGAAATGTATACAAGATATAGTTTGGGATTTTAACATTTTATAGTAATTGATGTACGTTTACTTTTTTTTTGTAATTTCTGTAATAGAAATAGATGTTTGTGTGTCTGTACTTTCATTTTTATTTTTATGTTGTAATTGGATAATTTTAATTATTGTTATAATTGTTGGAATGGTAGTTGAAATTATTTAAAATTGTAATGTGATGTAATTTTTATTTTGCATTTTAATTATAATTATTCTATTTAGTATTGTGGATGTGTTAGCAAAATATTGTGTTTGTTTATTGTTTAATTTTGTACTTATTTCAAAATTTCATTACCCAGCAAATTCTCTAATGATTTATATGTATAAAAAGCTCCTAATGTTACAGACCAGGTGAAATAGAAATTTTGAGAAAGACTGTAAAAATTTCAAAATGATGAAAATGCCTAAAATACTGAGGTATGATTTATATTTACAATTTTTCTTTCCACCAGTATCATTTCATATTGAAAAATTTAAGTTTGGGGGTGGGAAGAAAACAAAATAACTATTAGATGTTCTCAATTTAAATATTGTCAAAAATTATTAATATGATTGTATGTAGTGAATTTAATTCAGAGAACAATATTTTGTAGATATTTAAATATTATGATAGATTTAAAGGAATATTTTTGTAATGAAAATTAATTTTGTAGATAAAGATAATTAGTATAAGAGAATAAGACTATAGTTAACTATTTAAAGTAAAGGAAACTATATTTCAAAGTATTAAGAATCTGGAAATTCATTTAAAAAAAAAATATTGGGGGCTCAATGATGTAACAACTATGAAATATTTATAAGGTAAAGAAATGCTTTGAGTTTCAAATTTAGGG
>NW_018223411.1:55883-56127 GCF_001263595.1 Phalaenopsis equestris
ACTTCAACAAATCTCGTAAATATATAGGATTGAAAAGCAATCCAAATGAAAAAGAGAAAAGAAAAGAAAGAAAAAAATATGAAAGTGATGAGAAGCTTGAGGAGATGCCTAATAAAAAATTGGCTTCACTGGACCTACCTAAAGGGAAAACCTAAATTCATTCGTGAACTTATATTTATGGATTATATCTTTTATTAGTAGTGTTCTCGTGAAATTCCTATCATTTGAATATTCTAAGTGACTT
>NW_018223411.1:56499-57431 GCF_001263595.1 Phalaenopsis equestris
AAAAGAGCAAATTTGGAGCAAAAATGACCAAAATGTGAAGATTTGAACTAGGGCGCCGACGGTGAGAATTTCCCGAGACTCCAGATTAAATAATTTAGAAGGCCCTGCCGACGGCGCCCTCGAGGCCGCGACGGCGAGATCAGCGGTTATGTCCAAAGGTGCATTGAATGTGGACGGGTTTTGGGGGGAATGCTTAGGCAACTCTTGGGAAAACTCATCCACATCCTTAAAAGAAGACTTTGGCCAAAAATAACAAAAAGGAGGCTGAAGAGCTTGAGGAGTTGGAAGGTTAGAACAACATCCAATGGCCCCACTAGTGTGTAGAGAGTCTAATTGTTAGGAATTCTTCGAGAGATTGTAAGAGTGGAGGGAAAGTGAGAGATTTCTTCCTCCTTGCCGCTTCGAAGAGGAATTCTGTGTGTTGTAAAGAAAGGAAGAAATTCAGAGGAACTTTGAGGAATTTGCTTAGGGAGGAATTAGAGATAAGTGTTATTTACTTGTAGTTTGTATGACTTTGCTTTTATATAGGAATTTCGAGTTTTGTTGTGTTTATCCCATGAGATTTGAGTAATTTTCTCTATTTTTCCCCTTGTCACAAGATTTGTGAAATGGTGATTTGAATTGGTTAAGCCATGAAAATGTTAAAGAAGTTATGATGATCTTTTCACTTCGATCTTAATTTACTTTCAATCTGGTCAATTGATTTGTTAAAATTTGTTAAGTTTTACAACTAAAGTGAAGGTTATATCCAAGATTCAGGGAGGTCAAAGCCCTTGGAAGTTGGGTGCAAATAAATAGGGAAATATTATTATCCGGCGAAGAATTGGAGATTTTAGAGTGACAGACTAAAAACTGAAATCCCCAATTTGGTCCTATTGAAGTGTAGATGTTAGCCCTCAGGCGAGGGGAACGTGGGCGCTCCGAAGGGAGAG
>NW_018223411.1:57486-63204 GCF_001263595.1 Phalaenopsis equestris
AAGAATATGTATGCTCCTATTTGGCACAATATAAATTAAACTAATTCATTTTATCCATTCACTATGATTTCTTGACAAGGAGAAGGATGCGTTCTTATATATTGAATATCACATTAAAACACTTTATTAGTATAATTATTTACTTAAGAGTTATTAAAGTTACATATTTATTCAATTGCCTATTAGTGACAGATAAAAAATTTGAATTATATTGTTGTGATTAAATGTTGATTTTCTAAAATCTTAATTCATAGTTCTAATATTACTCCCTGTGGGATCGATATCTAGGACTCCATTAGAGCTCTATATTACTTCAGCGATACGTATAATTGCGTTGATAAGTGTGACTTTACCATTATTGAATATTTTATATATACATCTTTATCGAATCTATAATCATTATTAAGTTTTTGGTGCCGTTGCTGAGAAATTAAATCTTCTAGCAGCAGTATTAAATACTTGTATTTTTAAGTATATATAAAGTCATGCTGTCATTTGGCCAATCTAGATGTTAAAATTTGTTGTGAGAACATGCAAGAACTGAGCTAGTATTTTCTCAGTCAACAATTGGAAAGAATCACATGAGGTTGTATGAATGAGAATGTAGTTTGTATGATTGAGTGCAAATAAATAGGAAAATATTCATTGAAGGGTGTAGAGATACAGGACTTTGAAGTGACAGGTTAAAGCAGCCAACTTGTTTTATTGTTTTAGGTTATCATATGAGATGTTAGCCCCCAGGTGGAGGGAATCGAGGGAACTCTAGAGTGAGAGCTAGTATCTTCCTTGCTTGGCCGATCTTCAGAACTATTCAAACTTTAAATTAGCCAATGTTCTTTATAACATCTCTAGTAAGGGTAAAGAATATTTTTGCTCCTATTTGGAATAACACAATATGCATACTTTTAAAATAGAATTCCTATACTTATTACTGATTCATGATAAGGAGAAAGATATTGTCATATTTAGTGCTTTTCTTCTACAAAAACTCAAGTAATCTTTTAAGATTGTTATCTTTTTGTCAAAATATTAAAATTACCAAAAATATTTAAATTTTTTTTACTACAAAAACGTCTTTAGTTTAAATAATTATATTTTTAAAAATAGAAAGTTTTCCAAAAAAGTGCATATTGCATACATATCTTCCCTGTGTGTTCAATATTCAGGTGTTAATCAAAAAGTCATATATTACTCGATAACGATATGTATATTTGTGTAGTATCCCAATATATATAAATTAAAAGTTAAATTTAAAATTTAAATTCTCATTTTTCTTCAAGATCAAGTTTTTGGTTTTGTTGCAAAATTAGGAAATTTAAGTGAAAAATACAATCAGATTTATTGTTATACTGTTTCATATAAGCAGTTTCGAGATCAACTAGCAAGGAAGCCGAACAAGCCATGAAAATCCAACAGCACTCCCTCCCTTTCAAGAATTTTTTACCAACCCTAAACCTCTCCCCAAGAGCGGCTTATATAGCGAATAAAGGAAGAGCAAGCTTACCTGAACTCACATGGGGGTGAGTCGAGCCTTGAAGCGATGGAGAGAGAGAGGATCAAGCGATAAAGATTGTGTATGGGGTGCATGGGGGCTGTAACTCAAGGAGGGCAAAGGAGTAGGAGATGGGGTTGGAGATCTTCCATGAGGGCGACTCGAAGAGGGCAGAAGATAAGGGATCAAGGGGCTGTAGGTCACGCAATGGGGTGGATCTGTCAGGCGTGCAAACAAAAAATGGGGCGGAGGCGAGAGCAAGCGAGAGATTTAGGGATTTTGGGAGAAAGAGAATGAAGGGTTATATATTATAATAATAATAATAATAATATAATAATAATAATAATAATAATAATAATAATAATATCATTATTATTATTATTATAAGCTCCATTTTGTGCATTTTCTCCCAAACACGCCATAATTGTGAAATGAACAACTCCCCTAGTCAAAATCAACGGTCCAGATACGTCAACGCAGTCCTTTTCGTCATCCGAGGTCATCTAAGTAACCTCGTCGACGACCGGGTTGAAAACACATTAAATTTGATTTTCGTCAAAATTTTGGTTTCGAGTTCAATTGGTTGATCAAGATGATGTGGATGGTTTTCATGAGAGGTTTAGAAATGATTTGGAATGATTTTGAATTGATTTGGGAGTTCAACATGGTGGATTTTGGTCACTTAGTCAAATTTGGGGTGTTGGGTCAGACTTGGGTTTATGTTAGGCTAAAGTTGGGTGAGGTCCAAGTTGTTGGTTCAAAATGGTCTAGAGGAATGTCATAAAGAGTTTTCAACATTAATTGTGTGTCGATTTTGAAGTTAGGGCTTTCAATTTGGTAGAATTTGGGCACATGGCTAAATTGGGACAAAATTGGGGGTTTTGGATTTATGTTGAAATTGGGCTCAAATTAGGTTGAGATTTGGTTTGAATTGATAACATGAAAGATGAATTTGAGTTTAGAATGAAAATTGAGAGAAATTGGGATCAAATTAATGAGAATGTGAGGTGAATTTGCAGAAATTGGGCCTTTAAAGGCAATTTTGGGCTTTTTTGTCAAAGTGGTCAAATTGGCCAAATTGGCCAAATTGGGTTCAATTAAAGTGTCCAAATTGATTTTTGGGACATTTGAAATAATTTTGAGGGTTTTGGGAAAGTTTGAGCTACCACTTAGGTAGTTTGGATGGATTTGGGGGCAAAAGGTGTAGTTCAATATCTTGGTAGAATTGGGGTGCCAACCACCTTATTTGAGCCACGGACCAATAGAATCTCCATTTGAGTCATCTATGTACTGCTCTTATCTAAACCGTAGCCTAGGGCTAGTGGGTCTAAGGGATCATCTACACGAGTGTCCCAAAGGATCAAGGGATGAAAGTCAACAAGTTAGGTTCCGAGTTGTGATTGAAAGTGGGTGCAAGTTAGTAAAGTAGCTCCAGACCAACACCTAGGGTTAAACTTAGGGCTAAACAGTCCTATGGGGACTCCCCTTGAGCTTCCTCTATAGTAGCCTCACCTACTAAGTGTTAGAGGTTAAGACCAGTATATAGAACTTAAAGTTGAGTAAAGAAGAGTTTAAAATTTCTAATGGTGAGGGTTCCTTTTCTAGTCCCATTTTCTTGTTTTCTAGGAATAGTCAAGAGGAAAGTTATGGCTACACCCTAGGCTATTAAAAAGGAAAAACTAAACCTCAACCAAAAGTGAGGTCAACAGTGGCAGAGATGTCAAGGTTGTTTAGAAAGAAACCATCGTCATACTTATAATTGCTAATAAATTTTAAAATAAATACAAAGCACATTTGGACTTATGTTGTAGTATTTTCTACACCGTCCTAGAGGAGAAACATGTCTTGCATAAAAAACTTTGATATTATTGAGAAAAATATTCTATCATAACAATCCTATTTTATTCATTTATTGCCTTTATTATCAGCATACTCAAAATTTATGTTGAGTAGTGTTGAACTTAGAAATCAAATAATGGTACATATTTAAGCCAAAAACTTATCTCTTCTTAATTTCTTCCCGACTACTATGAATATGCTTATTAAAAAAATATATAATTAATTATTTTTTATTATTAAGTATTTAAATTTATAAGCAGAAAATTCTTTAATAAATTATATGATAATAAAAACTTTACTAAAATTTATAGGTAAGTGCCCCTCTATGCTACCTCTTTGTCCCACTCCCACCACTACATTCATGTGCAACCGAGTGGTTTTACTTATTTTGATATAGGTTTAGATCTCCTGGTGAAAGTTTTAATTTAAACAATTTCAATAATTTCATCAACTATAATATTCAAATTTCATTCGATTCTTTTTAAGCATTCAGAATAATATTTTAGATAGAAATGAATAGATTTATTTAGTGGAAACTGAATTTATAATACACCATTTCAAAGAGCCATAATAACAGACTTTTGCCTAATTTTGAAAAACAACTATTTAAATTTCGTGAAATTTAGATACAAACTCTTCGGTTTAAAGAAATTTTTTATGTAAAATATTTCGAATAAATATTTATGAGTGTGTTTTGAATTTATTATAAAATAAAAATATATAACACACTCATTAAAAAGGCAATTATTTTAATTTTTTTATATAAAAAATTTAACTTGATAACACAAATTTTTTTTTTATTTAATTGAAAATCATATTCTTAGAGAAAATTAATTAAATTTAAAACAATTTCAATTAAAGTTAAAAATCATAAAAATTGAAATGCATACTGTCCTCTACCAAACTAATTGCAGTTCAAGTTCCGAAGCCCGCCACCGCACGCGCCCGGCCATCCTTTCCTCTATAAAGTCTCTCCATTCCCTGCCATCTTCAACGTTGCAAAAGAAGAAATCAGAAAGAAACAGTGACATTTAAGATCGTAAAGGTCCTTCCTTTACTCATCTTTAACAGAACAGGGCCAGCCACAAGCTGAAACAGAGGAAAAAATACCATGGCCTCACTTCCCGCAAAAACCACCCCATCTCTAAAACTCACCTTCGTTTCCGGTCCCATCATCGTCGGCGCCGGTCCCTCAGGCCTCGCCGCCGCTGCATGCCTTGCTGAAGCTGGAATCCCTTCCTTAGTCCTCGAGAAATCAGAAAGTTTAGCTTCCATGTGGCGCCATTGGACTTACGACCGCCTCACTCTTCATCTTCCCAAACAGTTCTGTGAACTACCGTTAATGAAGTTTCCCAAACACTTCCCCAAGTACCCATCCAAAAAACAGTTCATCTCCTATATAGAGTCCTACGCGGCCACTCACAGCATTGCACCGCGCTTCAACTGCGCCGTCCAGAAAGCCGAGTATGATCCAGAGGCTTGCAAGTGGCGAGTTAGAACGCAGTGCGAGGAGTTCATATCACGGTGGATTGTGGTAGCAACGGGGGAGAACGCCGTGCCTGTAATTCCGGAGTTTCCTGGACTTTTCAAGTTTTCTGGCGATGTAATCCACAGCTCCGAGTACAAATCCGGTACAGTATATGAAGGGAAAAAGGTTCTGGTTGTAGGTTGTGGGAATTCCGGCATGGAAATTTGCCTGGACCTCTTCCGGCATAATGCCTGTCCCTCTATTGTCGTTCGAAGCAATGTGAGAGGAACTTATATTTAAAAAAAAATAAAAAATTTAAAATTTTACCGTTTTAATCGCGTGATTGCTTCTTTAGCTTCTAAAAATTGGATTTTTATTTGTTAGGTGCATGTGCTGCCGAGGGAAATGATGGGTTGTTCCACGTTTGGGATAGCTATGGCGTTACTGAAATGGCTTCCACTTCGAACGGTGGACATGATTCTTCTGTTCATGGCCAATTTGGCGATGGGCGATACCGGGTCTGTCGGGCTTCGAAGGCCCAAAACAGGGCCCATTGAGCTCAAAGATCTCACCGGAAAGACTCCGGTCATGGACGTAGGTGCTCTGTCTCTGATCCAATCTGGCAAGATCAAAGTGAGTATGACGAAGTCTTGCTACATTTGATGTGATTTGATATTTATTTTTTTTATTATTATTATTTGGATTTTTTTTTTCCGACGTAGAAGCTCTTACTTTCTCTAATAAATGTTATTCCAGCTTTTAAAGCTTTCTGACGTTCTTCTCTTTGTTCAATGAGGCCCTGTAGCTTTCTTTGATATTTATTGCTTATGCTTTCTGCGTGGGTTTAATGGGAAGGTGACTGAGGGGGTGCGGGAGATCACAGGAGAAGGAGCTAAGTTTGTCGATGGCAAGGAAGAGC
>NW_018223411.1:63228-82394 GCF_001263595.1 Phalaenopsis equestris
TCCGCCAC
Source organism: Phalaenopsis equestris (assembly GCF_001263595.1). NCBI lineage: Eukaryota > Viridiplantae > Streptophyta > Magnoliopsida > Asparagales > Orchidaceae > Phalaenopsis > Phalaenopsis equestris. Next base: position 63,237 of record NW_018223411.1, read on the forward strand.
TGGCTACAAGAGCAGCGTGCCTTCGTGGCTCAAGGTGACATACAATTGTTCACAAAGCATGATAAAATTATGTGAATCCAAACGCCGTTTTTATTTTTATTTTTAGAGTTTTGAGAATCTGGAGCAAATTTAATCGCTTTACATGTCACAAATCCCGTAGGATAAGACATTTTCGTTGAAATAATCAGCTGTCAATGAATTTTTTTTACTCTTTAATTAATAATAAATGCTTCTTGTGAACTTTTAACGAAGCGTTGACCTTAACGACACGACATTTCTTCATTCTCATTACGTAAATATTTTCGAGGAACTAAAACATTAATGAATGGCCACATTCTCAGTGCAATTAATTGAATTGATGTTTGTACAGAAAATGAAGAGTCAAGCTAAATTATATTCATTATAGCATGTTACATATATTTTATTTTCCCTGCAAATTTAGCATCTAACTTGTGCATTTGTTAAGAATTATAGTACTTTATGTAATGGGAATAAGTTAATTAAAGATGGCATAATCTTAAAAAGATAACGTTGAGCATTATAATAGTTTTTTAAGTGCTTGTGGGGATTTTATCCGTTCGTGCACATCAAACGTATAGGACCTGGTCAGGACCATAGAAAATATTTTAAAATATGTATGTAAATGCCCCACTAAATAATAAAATAATTTTTTTAAAAATAGAAGTAATTCGAATTTAAATTTTCATTCTACTTAATATCTCCAGTTTTTTAGTATTTATAGTTTTTTTTTATCAGTGCACTAACTTGTGATGGTTTCAGGACGGAGAGCATTTTACAGCAGAAGGAATGCCTAAACAACCTTTTCCCAAGGGCTGGAAGGGAGAGAAGGGTCTGTACTGCGTCGGATTCACAAGGAGAGGGCTACTGGGCACGAGTTTTGATGCGCGCAGCATCGCTGGTGACATTAAGCTCCAGTGGCAACCGAATCCTGAAGCCCTTCAGCCTTAGTCTCTGTACTCTATGTGTCGCTTTCTGTACCCTTCTTTATATAATGTAAAATGTTAATACCCAATTCTGCATGGAATATATAGAGCCATGTTTGTCGTCACCTACTCCGTTTGTTTTGTTCAGTCTCGGCATGCATGCATCGTGCAAAATGATTGAGGAAGATGATTGTTCGACATATTTTTTTTATAAGATATTTTTAATTAGTTTTTTATGTTAAAATTTGATAAAAAATTTTGATAAAATAATTTTCACTTTTTCTGAACCGCATATATATATATATATATATATATATATATATATATCTCTATAAATGTTATGGTTACTTAGTTTCGTAACTTCATTTCTTCTGGACATTCTCTGCAAAAAGGATGACATTGTTATTGACTAAATTCTAAGTGCTAGACATCAAAATTGAATAAGCATATGCTTAATGTGTTCCGGGGGTTATGATAAATCATTAAAATATACACTTTGATTATATTAGATCTAAATTTGACTATATGAAATAAACTTTTAGTAGTACTAGTTCTAGTGGTCATTAATAGGAGTGAACGTTTTAGATATCTCGCCGCTATTGCTGGAAGTGATGGTGACATAGATGGGGATGTTATCAGAAAAATTCAAATTGGATGGCTAAACAACATGCCTAATGTGTGATAGAGTGATAGAAAAGTGTTGCTTTGATTTGAAAGAAAATTTTATAATTTGATAGTAATGAAACATGTAATAGTTTATAGCGTAAAATGTATGTTGGCCTATAGTAGAGAAGCATAGAATGAAGTTTTTTTTTTTTTTTTTTTTTTTTTTTTTAATAAGAATGCTCAGGAGGATAAGGGGCTTTAAACTTGAGGCAAAATTGAATGTATTTGTGAAAGGCGAAAGAGTTGTTTTAAGTTATTTGGTCACGTTAAATGTCAACCATATGATAAGTTGAGAGTAAATATTTTGGATTTGACATGCAAAAATAAGTATAGGTAGATTTAAAAAGACTTATGAATGTTGGATAAAAAATAATTGTAATTTATTAGAAGTAAATGATAATATGATTTTTAATAGGACAAAATGGAGAAAAAAATTTATGTAGCCGACCTCACTTAAGTGGGGTAAAGGATTGCTGTTACTTTTATTGATGTACTTGTTTGATAGAAGATTATAGTGGAATTTTTAATAGTTTAATCATTTTTTAGCTTGAATAAAAAATTTTGACATTCAAGTCTTATGAATAGAGAACTCAAATTTTATCATGAGAATCACTCTCTTAAATACATTTTTAATAGTAACACAATTTATTATGCATCAGTGGATAATATTGCCATGATTTGATGGTAACGTTAGAGTCTTCCACTTTTAAACTTTATTTATTAAGGACAAAAAACATAACAAATTTATTGGTTTCATTAATGATATATATCACTCATTTAAAATTAAAATGAAAGTCTCATATTGTATTTGTTACGGAATGCATATGAAAAGGGGCTTAAAATAAACACTAAATATTTTAAGTGCAAGAAAATTGTTCTTAAATATCTTCGAAAGTGAATAAATATTTTTTTATTAGGGCGGCTGCTGCTTTGTATAAATAAAAATATGAATAAAAGTTGCCCTTTAATCGCTTTTTTAGCCGCATAGACTTTTAACAAAATGTGATGATAACTCATTTTCTTATTGCAAAAGTTAAATTTGATATTTACATAACTAAGTAAACTTTTAATTCACAAAATTTTCAAGTATTTACATATAGTCATAACAAAATTTTCAAGTAAACTTTTAATTCACAATAAAAAAAGATATATATATATATATATATATATACCAAATTAAAATAAATAAATAAATAAATATATATATATATATATATACACCACATAATTTTCAAGTATTTACATATTCGAAACCTAAAATTTCATATTTATATGTATAGATTCCACAACTTTAACATTATATCAAAAATTAATATACCTTTTTATTCATAAATTTTTGACATAAAAAATATTATAAAAATAAATATGAAAATGCTTGACATTTTGCCTTTCTCCCCATGTTTCCTTGTTCATGATTAAATTAAACAAAATAGTCTTACTTTTGTTGACAGAGAAATATGATACATTTTTTAGAATTTTTTAACCTTTATCCAGACGCACATTTCAAATTTTTCCTCTTTAAAAGGTGCACATAAATATTGAGATGAATAGACGTTGCGATTTAGAAAATTTTCTTAAGATCTAAATGTTAAATTTTGATGGAACTATTTCTTATAGCTTAAGAAAAAATGTTAGTAATTATTTTTTCTGATATTTAAGAAAGATCAGCGCTTCAATATAATTTATTGGAAATTTATAAAATATGTCTTTATTTTTCTGATATCATAATTTAAAATTTTTTGAGCAGATCATCAATTAAAATTTTTGGCTATTAATATAAATACCACACAATTCTTGTCTATTTGCATATCTAACACCCAGAACATTCATATTTATATGTATGTTGTTGAAAGTTTTGACATCTTTAAGAAATATCATCATCATTTTCTTTTAAAAATGAAATAAACATTTTTCATACCAATACACTAGAAATGCCGGCACAAATCTCAAAGGGAATAAACTATCGAGATAAAAGAGCTTTCCTTTGAGGTATGCAACCAACCGATGATTCAAAGCCGAGCATGAAAAACCGTGTCTCCAATCCCAAGATAGGTTCAAGCTTTGGAGTTAGTTCCTTGCTCACGAGCGAGATCCGTCGAGAGTGAGGTATAGATCATCCCAAAAGTGAGTCTCATTGGATACCTCGTGTACGTAGCAACAAGATCCGTCTAGGTCCTTTGAGAAAGGGAGTTGCAGTCGAGGCGACGAACAAAACATGGCAAGCAAGAAAGATGACCTTTAAGACTCGAGTTGAACCGAAGTGAATCACAGCTCACTCAATTGCAGTTGTCTGACCGACCTGGGGGCAAGTGAGATCATCGTAACGCCAAGGGCGTCGATTGACCGACACGCACTTCGGAAGACACAGTCACCACTCGACCGGTGGCCTCAATCAGTCGAGCTCAGACAAGTCAGCCTACTCATTTGTGCTATATTAAAATTCAAATTATAATACATATTTGTTGCAAAATCTAAATAATTAATTAGAGCATGGAATCATATTAATGACAATTTCCATAAATGTTTCCTCCTTTATGTAATTGTAAATACACTCCTATAAGCAGAAGACAAAAATTCAAGTAAAGCAGACTCTCTCCCCCATTTCTCTCGATAGTAAATTCTTGACCCGCTACTCTTTTTTCTCTCATTCATTCGGCTTCGACTCTCAAGGCACTTCCACAAAAGACAACCTAACATCCAACATCTTGAAAGATGGTGCCTTGAGTATGGACGCATCCCAGATGAGAAGCGAAGCTAAGTACGAAGGAGAGATAACACTTATGGAATCCAATAGAGACGCCACACAACAAGATGTCCATGCGTAAGTCAAGGGCTTACAAGCCCAAACAACCCTCATGTTCGAGCAGATTGAGGACCTCCAGGCAACAATCACAAAGAGAACGACCGGGCGCCTCACATGGAGTAGGAACCTCAAGGCACTAGTCCACAAAAGGCCCCTATCAAGGAACTCGTCTATTTCATACAAAAAAATCATTAGCCAACGAACATAAGGACAAGGCGAGTCCGAGCACACTGACACAACCGAGTTTATGCAGGTGAATAGGCAATGGGAATAGCGAATGTGAGTGCTTGTCTCGCCACTTCGAGGATGGGCTCTTACTCACCAAATAAAAGAAACAACGCTATTGCCCAAGCTAAGAATCCCTCACTTGGATTCTTACATAGGGAGGCATGACCCGATTGACCATGTAGCATCACTCAAGTTGTTAATTGGTCAGCTCCAGATCAACAACCCATATATTTTGCCTCTTCTTAACCGCCTTGAAGGAATCAACCCTTAGATTGTTTAACGGTCTATCGACTGAAACCATCCCAAACTACTACAAATTTAAGAGACTATTCATTTCGCACTTTTCAAACGTGCAAAAATTGAGGTAGGACTGAGACACCTTGCTTGACATTAAATAGAAAAAGTGAGGGCCTACAGACCTACATCTCCCTCTTCTAAAATGAGTTGCTGGAAGTTAAAAATTTGAAGCTTGAAATAGTCGGAACATCTTTGATAACGATGCGTCTAAAACAAACGATCAAGTGTGGCCTGAATGTTTCTAAACATACTACTTTTATAGAAGTATCAGAGATGTGAGTGAGCACATACTGACCGAGGAAGACCTCTAAGGCTCACCTAAGGGTAAGCTAGAATCGTCTGAGACCCGTCAATGAAGCAGAAAGAATAGGGCGAGTATGAAGGGAAAAGGACAATCAGTCCTCCACCGATCACAATAACAAAAACTTTCTGTCTAGAGATTGGAAGAGAAACGATCAAAAGCAATTATTTTATCAATGGTTTGCTCATTATTCTGAGCGACCACATGTTTACAAGGAAATGCAAGGTTTAACTCCCCTCAAAATGTTGATGGTCGAAATAGTCCATGCCATCCAAAACAAAGACTACTTCAAACTGGCCCCATTATTAAAGGCTGACCCACCTTATAGGATCATAAGAGGTACTGCCAGTACCATCAAGACCACAATCATGATAAGGAGGACAGTCGTCACCTCTGAAACCTAATCAAAGAACTCAACTGCATAAAGAAACTCAAAGATTTTATTGCGGTCAACACGCAGACACTGTGATATTGTAAATCGCAAATAGGAGATCTCACCCAACAAATCTGTCAAAGAAAACAAGGTCCATGTAGCAAGGGTAATACCTGCCATTTTCAGGGGAGGACCCCAACCCTATGGTTTAAAGAAATAGCATTCATGAGAGGAAATCTCAGTTGTCCCGTAACTACGTGACCACTTACCCATCATCCTTACACATGTAGATCTCACACTGTAGGGGAAACTTAACAATGAGGCAATCATTTTTGCAACCCTGATTAACAACTACCAGGTGGGTAATATTCTCATTGATACAGAAAGTACGGGGAATAGCATGTTCAAAATAATGTTTGATAAAATCAGCTTAAAGACCGACTGATTGACAACACCGGTCGGTTCGTTGGTCGGATTCTCTGGGGAAGAAAGAAGACTTTGGGCCTTATCGCCCTTACCAACTTCTGGGGAGAATCAGGGAAGCATTATAACAACATGAAGGATTTCTTTAATGTTGATTCATTGCTGACCAACAATGTTAACTTTGATCTGCATCATCTAAACAACTTCTGAGCTATGAATTTTACCTACCATGTGGATAGAACGTTTCCAGGAGTCGGGGAAGTAATTGCAATATGAAGAACTTGGAACTGTCTAGAAGCTACTATTACAAGCGATCTAGAGTGTTGACCATGACAGCTTGACATCTGATACACCAAAATAATACATTTTTTAAGTATATATTTTATGTTTATTTTTTGTGATATTGCACTTTAAAGAAGGGTATTTTCATATTTTTATTGCAGGTAAATCAACTTTAGACATTTTGAGAAAAAGTAGTAAAAAGCACAAAAATTGGAGCGAAAACAATGAATTTTGGGATTCTAACTGCTGAAGCGCCAGAACTTGCGCCTAAAGCGCCACTATATAAGGAGCTGGCGCCTGAAGATTATTTGATAGAGAACTGACACCTGAAGAGCCATTTGACAGAGAGCTAGCACCTGAAGCGCTAAAACCTAGAACAACATGATTTTAAGCAAGTTGGTGATTGAAGAGCTAGAACTAGAGCTTGAAGCGCCAGAGATAATTTTTTTGCGGATTAAGGCTGTTCGGGACAAATTTTGTGAGAATTTCAAAAGTGACAATTGTTCTAAAAACCCAATGGAGTGATTCAATGCATCCAGACAATTTGGAAGGTTCTTTTATGAAGGGAGATGTCTCTTGTATCAATGAACATGTATTTTGAATTCAGGATCAAAAGACATGTCTTTTGAATTCAAAAGAGTTGACTTTTAAAGAAAATTTTGGAGGGAATTTTGATTTATTTTTGGATGGAGGTAGCATCTAATAAAAGTAAGGAAAGTCTAGGGCTTGAAGGAGGAGTTTAAATAGTTTAAGAAGTTTAAGGAGAGTTTTGGGAGAAGAGTTTTTGTTGGTGGCATGGAGAAAAAGAAGGCTAGAGAGAGATAGAGAAAGAAAGAGAAAGTCAAGGGCTTAGAGATTTTCTTCAAGGATTGTAAGAGGAGAGGGAGGGTAAGAGATATCTTTTTCATTACACTTCTATGTAAGAATTGAGAGTGCTCGTAAAGAAAGAAAGTGCTTGAAGAGTTCTTCTAGGGATTTGCTTGGGACGGATTGTGAGATAAGTTGTGTATTTTATTTCTTTTATTTTGTAAATGTGTTTTTATTAATCAAATTTGTGTTTTGTCATATCCATCTCAAGAATTTTGAGTAGTTTTCTTTATCCTTCTCCCTACTTTGTAACATGGTTTTGTGAAGAATTGATTTTATTTTATACGATTTTAAATGTCAATAGTTTGTGATGATTTAAACCTAGATCTTCATTTACTTTTCGATTTGGCCAACTGAAATTTTAAAATGTGTTAAGATACATATGTTCTGAAAGGGCTATGATTTCTACAACATGGTTAGAATTACATTAGTTTTTATGAGAGAGTGTGCCATCCATGGTATTGAGCGTAAAAAAATAAGGAAATAAATTTTGTTAGATGCAAAATTAGATATTTTAAGGTGACAGATTAAAATCCCCAATTTGGTCTAGTTAATTGGAAATTGATGCGAGATTATTAGCCCTCAGGTAAGGAAGTAGTGGGAGCTCTGGAGTGACAGCCAATATCCTCCTAGTCCCAGCGCAACCAATGAATTAGTGACCAAACTCTAGATTATTCATTGTTCTTTATTCACTTGGAAGAGGGTAAGAAATAGGATTGCTCTTATTTGAACTTTGTTAGTTTTAGTAACTTTACATTTGAAAGTTAAGAAATTAGTTTAATTAAATTAGTCTTTTAACTGCATTTTATTTAACATTCACTCATTTAATCTAGATTCAAATTTTGTACTTCACTTTTATAGTTTAAATTGCAGTTTATATTATAATCTTAAGAATTTACTTATAGTCATTTCCAACTTCCCAGTGGGATCGATATTTAAGACTACTTTAGAGCCCTTTATTACTTGAGCAATATGTTTACTTGCATTATATTTTGGGGATTTGGCAGTTTAAAGATTTTTAAAAGATAAAACTATTTTCACTAAAGTTATTTTTGTTGGCATTAAATTGCATATTTACTATTGTATCTGTCATGTACAAGCATCGTCATGTTGCGAAGTAGGCCTTTAGATATCGTCCATTTATTGGAAGACCATATGCAGAGGGATGAGGGTATGAAAACTAGTGGGGTCATTCTCTAGGTGCTTGTGTCCAACATAGAGCACAAGTTTTTTACTAATTAGTGACCAATTTGAGGTGGGATCTAGAAGCTAGTTGCTTAAGATGCTTCGAGGGCACCAAAAAAAGTTTGTTGGCACTGCAACAGAAAAGCCTGATGATTCAATTGATGTAAAGCGTCATTGGCTGAACATCATCCTCTACCCTCGGCTAGTCCAATAGATAATATAATTGATCACCATAACTTTGGCTGAATAGATAGTTGTAGAAATGTTGAAGCTGCTGAAAACTGACTACATCCATGAAGTCCAGTACCTGACTTAGCTATCAAATGTTGTCATGGTAAAAAAATCCAACAATTAGTGGCAGATGTAAGTTGACTTCACCAACCGCAATGTCGCTTGCCTAAAAGAGACCTACTCCCTACCAAGGATTGACACCATTGTGGATGCTGTAGTCAAATACTCGGTAATGAGTTTCCTTAACGCTTATTCCATCAATCACCAGATAAAGATGCATCCAACTGATGCAGAGAAAACATCATTTATTATTTAACAAGGCATATTTTTTTTAATGTAATGCCCTTTGGGCTTAAAAATGTTGGAGTGACCTATCAACGCCTCGTTGATGTAATAGTTTTTAATTAAAAAGGAAGGAACATTGATGCAGCCTTAACGAAAGTTTAGGTGCATTTGCACTCTGGGTTCATACACAAGTGTACATATCACTTCTGTAATATAGGACTTTTGAGTTTAGTTTATCAAACCCAGAGGAAATGAGGTGTTCAAGTCCAGGAAAAGTTCTAGCCTACAAAATTCATTCTTAGCTTTGAAGTACATTAGTTTGAAGTTATGCTAACTAGTCCTACTGAATTACAAACTACTCTTAAGAGTTTACTCATTCTGAAATTCTATTTAACATATTTGGATTGGTTAAATTCAAGTTGTAAGGCTACCTTCCCTTGTAATGATTTAAGCAGAGTGAAGGAATTGAAAAATTACAAATTGTAGTTGAGGCAAGTGACAAATAGGAGCAACTCTCTTCTTTACCCTCTCCCAAGTGCATAAAGAAGTTTGGTTAAACTAGTTTGAATCCCATAAACCCCAATTTGAAACCACCAAAGATTATTTTCCTAACACCTGCATCTACCTATAGTGTACTTTCTCCATACCCTATAGCTCAACATCACTAACCTAGTTGTTCTTCCATAGCTCTCCCACGCCATTATAGGTTACAACACTTTTTAACCAATCACTTGGGCAGAATGAAAAGTAAATGAATATTTTAAAGTAAATCATTACTTTAAGGATTTAAAAAAAAAATTAAAAGCATTCCTTCAATCTTATATTACCTACTTATTCACCACAGTTGAAAGGAAAAAATTCTACTTAGAAAGTATTGAAAAAACACCACGAGACATCTTTAAGAATAAGTAAATCCACTATAAGGTTGTGTTTACAGAAATTAAAATACAAGAGTACACCATATTAAGCTTTTCCACTCCTTACAAAGCTTTGAGAATGCTCTTTCAAAGATTTCCTTCTTCCTTGATGCTAGCCTGAACACTCTCTGTACAATTCAACTGAATTTCCTCACCAATCACTCAAGAAATCATATCATATATTTTTCTATAGAAAACCCTAATTCTCCATCACAAAAAGACTAATTAAGGAATTTCTCTTCATTACCAAAGAGCTCGTCCTCTTCTTCAACAGAAAGCTCCTTTATCAGAGTGAATAACCCCCAACATCATGTGGAGAAACTGTTGAATACTGCCATAGCAGTTTCTGGAACATAAGCACCATGTCGCTAGTGCCTAGACGCCACGTGGTGGATGCCTAGGTACTAGGCTCTTTGTTGCATGTTTTCAAATGAGCACCTAGGTACCCAAAAATATGGCATTAAGGTACTAGGGTAGCGACACTTTGACGCCCGTTGGCTGGTTCCTAAGCTCTAACCTCTCATATTCTTAAGTTTGGATTGGTGTTAAGACACCATAGAAATACGCTGCCAAGGTGCTAGTATTTTGTGTCCTCCATAGCTCCAAGTCACCTACACTTAGCTCCATTTTGGCATTAAGGCACTAGGGTAGCGACACTTTGACGCCCGCTGTCTGGTTCCTAAGCTCTAACCTCTCAGATTCTTAAGTTTGGATTGGTGTCAAGACACCATAGAAATACGCTGCCAAGCCATAGCTCCAAGTCACCTACACTTAGCTCCATTTTTTCCCCTCGTTGCTCCACTCTATATACCTATTGTATCTGCAAGAAAAAATAAAAATGTATTTCTATAAAGTGTAATTTCATTCATAAACATGTGTAAAACATAAAGAAAATTAAGCTGTCTTTTCTACACATCAAAATTCACCAAAATTAAGGGATGTTTGTGCTCTAGTAAGAGCCGATTTTTAAAACCATTATATTTAATTTGAGGGATTGGGTTTCATAAAAATTAGCAATAATTTTTTTCTTCGAAAAACTCATAGTATAAATTTAGATTAAGTCTTATAAATGAGTCAAACCCTAGTGTATAAGAAAACCTATCACTAAACTATGAAAACCTGATTTCTAATTTACTTTTAGAAAATAATTAATACTTGTTAACTAAGGTTTTGTAGATGGCGGAAAAATAGAATTTAAGCTCTCCATTAAATTGACTTCACTAATACACCTTAAATAAAACAACTTACGAATGTAATGTAGGTTTAATTTTAAAAATAATCAAGTGAAACAAATTTTTTATTATGCTTCTCTTCAAGCTTCTCCTCACTCAATATTTTCATGTAATCACTATTTTTTTTTTCTTTCGAATATATATTTCAATCATTAGCATACTCTTAGGAGGATTACTATATCAAGATAGACCTTTAACAATTTTGAATTCCATTGTCATCTTCCTAAAGTAAAACATGTTACATTCCTCCATTATAAATTTTCCAAAAATTAATATACTTGTTCAAAATAGGATTTTAAAAGGATATTTTTTTTATTATTTTAAAAACACGATAGGAAAATTTTATTCCATAAAAAAAAAATTACAAAGAAGGCAAGAAGAACTAAGCTACATACCCATTCAACTCACTCAAAAAAATAGAAAAATAAAGGTTCTTCTTCTTACAAAAATGAAAAAAAAACTAAGAAAAAAATTAAAGCAAATCCAAATATAAAAGATGATTTAGATCAATAGGAACAAGTTTAGAAATCACAACAGAGTCTAAAATACATCCCAGCTTAGCGATCCAATCAGCAACCTGGTTACCTTCTCTCTTAATATGAGACCAGATAATGCATATGTCCTTTATCAATTCTTCAATCCTCTTAATTTGTATATTAATTCTCAAATGATGATCTATTTTATATATTCAGAACCTCCAAGTGGAAAAGAATCCAATTCTAAAAAATTGTACTTCCAACAAAATTTTTTAGCTATCAAAAGCCCAAATATCACAGCTTCAGCTTCAACAACAAGTGGAGAAACAAGAACAATAGTACTAGAAAAACAACAAATAAAAGTTCCAAAAAAGTCTACAAAAACCTCCCACACCTGCTTTGTTAGCTTTTCAACTACCATCCACATTAATTTTGAGAAATGGCGCATGAGGTTTGGACCAAGTAATTGAAACTAATTAGGTAACAGAAATAGCGATATCCATTTTAAACTTAGCAAAAACATTTTTTATATTGTTATTCATCTTTTTTCTGATAATCATTAAAACTGAGACTTTTATAAAAGTAGTTATAAATCATTTTAAAGGTATAATTAACATTAGGAACCACATCTTGAAACTTATCTTTATTTCTAGAAAACCAAATGAACCATAATACAACGGTTAGAATACAATTAAAAAAAACATTTGCAAAATATTTCCATTCCTCATAAATACTACTAATGACATAAAAAGTTCTAGAATTCTAGGTTTTATTATAAAGCATATAAACTTTTATACAAACCTTCTTGACAAACATGTAGTAAAAAAATAGACACCTACACAATTCTTCATTATCCCTGCAGAATAAACAAACAGATGGTATTCTAAGCCCTTTCAGCTTCATATTATCATCAACAGGTAAGAGATTATGAAATAGTCTTCAAATAATAAATGATTGAGAAGGCTTAAACCATCTCTTCTAGTTCCATTTAAAATCCATCCACTGCAAAGTTTGGGTGGAGTTAGCTATTGTTTTAGAAATAGTGTCCCCAATTTTACCTTTAATTTAGGGAACATCAGATTTCCCATTATTAATGGGTATTCTAGCAATGAATTTAACATCATCCGAATTAAGAAGCAACTTTAAAATAATTGTGTTCCAACCATTGTTATGCCATAAGTCATTAACTTTGATATGGATATTTTGTGGGCCACCATAAGTATCCAAAAGAGTACCATTAACGAGCTAAGGATCATACCAAAAAGACACATCACCATTACTAATATCCCGATTTATAAGATTCTAAATTACTTTAGAAACATTGATCATACGCTTCCAAATATAGGAATCAATACTTGAGGGAGTTATGGCAAAAGAATGAAAGTAGTTAAAATATTTAGCAATAAACAACGAAGCCCAAATGGAATCTATTTTCCTAAATCTATACCAAAACTTCATAAAATTAATCTTATTGGTATCAACTAACCCTCTAACCCTAAAACACTCTTATCAACTAGCTTACAAATATTTTTTCCATCTTCTCTAATGTATAATATGTTTTCCAATACCGTTCCAAAGAAATTTATTAAAAGGATTCTCTAATTTATTGATAAGACCCAAAGGCATATTCATAACTTGAATTACATAAAAAGGTAAGGAAGTAAGAATACATTAAAGTATCATAATCCTCCCACCAAAGGAAAAAAATTTGTTTTCCATGAGAGGATCCTATGATTAATCTTATCAAATAAACTAGAGAAGAAAAATTTTCTTTTACTACTTTTATTTAAAGTAAAGCCCAAATAAACTATAGGAAGGTTAGATTTACTACAACTAGTGTAATCCACAATTCAATTTTACTAGCATTAGATACATGCTTAGAACAATAAAAATGACACTTGGAAGTATTGAAGTACATACCAGAGGTTTCTTTAAAATTACTAATCACCTACCATAGTTCATTGATAGACCATTCATTAGCATTAGCAAATAAAATTAAGTCAATCGCAAAACATAAATGAGAAATACCAATCACACCTATGTGGAGATAATACATGCTTAGGTATTTGATAAAAACATTATTAATGCATCTAGAAAGGTAGTCAAAAGCAATAAAGAAAAAGATGAGATGAAAGAGGATCACCTTGCTTAATACCTCTAGATGCCTTAAAAAAACCAAATGCTTTACCTTTAATTAAAACAAAATAATAATTGTTACAGAGAATTCTGTTAACTAAAGTGAAAAACTCATCATGTAAACCAAAAGCATGAAGAACATCAAGAATAAACTCCCCTCTGATAGTATCAAAGGCCTTCTTGATGTCCATTTTAAACAAAACAATCCCACTATTACCTATTTATCCAATTCCAAAAGCTACTCCTAAACAGTTAATGCATTATCACAAATATTTCTCCCATTAATGAATGTAGTCTTATTCTTAATAATAAGATTATGAAGAAAAGATTTTATTCTATTAAGTAAGATCTCATAAATAATTTTAGGCACTATAGTGGTTAGACTAACAGGTCTAAACTTACCCCAAGAATTAACATCATTATCTTTAGGTATAACTACAATATTAAAAATTTTAAAGTACTTGGGAAGATGAACTCCCTTGAAGAAGTCTTTTATAGCAACAACTAAATTTGGATTGATAATATCCCAACAATGCTTATAGAGTTCAACAGTAAAATCATTAGGACCTGCAACTTTTCTTCCTCCATGCTGACAATAATATCTCTAATTTCTTCCTTGGAAGGAATTTGAGTAAAAAAATTTCCATTTAAAATAGTAATATCAGAAAAAGCTCAATATTAATATTATAAAGAGTATTACATCTCCATTAAAAAGCTTATTGAAATAGTTAATACCATCATGTTCAATGTACTTGAGATTTGTAAGTAAAAATCCCTCATTATTCAAAAAGTTAGATATCAATTTTTTTTCCTTCTACTTTTGAAACATGCATGATGAAAAATAGAGTTTCTATAACCCTCTAAAAAATAAATCAATTTTCTCTTGCTTATATTTATGTTTTACATTACTTCATATGCTGAAAATTAAGTTTGGGGGGTAGGCAAGGAAAAATCTTGTTAAAGCTTAAATGTATTTTTCCTTAGTAAACTATATTTTGTTTGATATATTTTAAAATGTTTTTGAGATATGTGGTGCAAATTTGAAATTGTTGTAATTTTTGAAATGTGAAAAACATAGTATTTTTTATTTTAAATTCTATGTAAATGAGATTAAACTAATGTTAAGTTAACTGTAATTAAACATTTGAAAAATGGTTTTTCTTTTCATTTTTTTTAAATTTTTATCTTTTTCATATTTTACACTTTAAAAGAATTAAGCTCCTTTTAAAATCTTATTTTCAACTAGTATAATGATTCTTGAAATGTTTAAAAGTAGTGGAATGTACCATGTTTTACTTCAGAACAATAATAGTGGAATTCAAAACTATTAAAGGACTATTTAGACATAGTAATCCTATTAAAATTATGCTAAGAATTGAAATATTATCTTAAATCAAGAAAAATAGTGATTACCAAAAACTATTGAATGAGGAGAAGCTTGAGGAGATGCCTAATTAAATATTTGTTTCACTTGGTTCTTTTTAAAGTTAAATCTAGATTACATTCCTAAGCTACTTGTATTTATGGCGTATTAGTAAAGTCTATTTAATGGAGAGCTTAATTTTTTTTTTCCACAATCTAAAATACCTTAGTTAACAAGTATTAATTTTTTTATTAATTAAATAAGAAATCTGGTTTCAAAGTTGGGTGAAAGGTTTTCTTATACACCATGGTTTGTTAGAGTTAATCTAAATTTGTACAATAAATTTTCTGTAGCAAAAATTGTTGCTAAATTTCTTGAAACCCATTCCCTCAAATCAAATAAAATTATTTAAATATTCTATTATTATTTAAGGACAAGAAACCATTAAGTTTGTGGGATTTTGATGTGTAGAAAAGAGTGCTTTATTTCTTTTATGTTTTGCACATATTTAAGGATAAAATTGAACTTTAAAGAAAGGAATTTTTATATTTTTACTTGTAGGTTTAACCAATCTTAGGAGTGTAGCAAATTGGAGAAGGAATGAAGCAAAGTGGAGGTGCCCTGGAGCTATGGAGGACACAGAAGACTAGCACCTTGGTTCAAGTTTTCTTATGCGCCTAGGCGCTGATACACCTAAAATATATAGAGTTTTTAGACACATTTTTATACCTATTTTTGAGATATTGTGCTTTAATGGAAGTTATTTGTGTGTTTTTTTCTTTCAAGTACAACTAAAAAGGTGAAAAATGCTAAAAGGAGTGAAATAGAATCAAATTTGGAATAAAAATGTGAAAATTGTGCTAAAGTGTTTTGGTGTGTAAGCGCTAGATCCGGCGCTTAAGCTCCAGTGAAAGAAAGTTGGCTGCACCTAAGCACCAAAGGTAGTTATGTGATGGTTTACTTCATTTTGCTGAATTTTGAAGGCACATTTGAGTCACCTATGACCACTAAAAACGAAAATATTATTAAAAGTTTTATGAAAGGAGCCATCCTTTAGATAATACATCAAATTTGGACACATTTTGAAGAGTTATCATGGAACCTCTTGGAGATTTATAAAAGAAGAAAGTTGAGACTTTTTTAAGTGTGCTTGAAAGTTCTGAAAAGTGCTGGAAAGGGGGAGTTTTGAGAGAGAGTTTTGGAGAGATTTTTAGGCACCACAAATTTACTTTATCCTTTTTGTTTTTAGTTTTATTGTGAGAGTCAAGAGTGTTGTAAAAAAGAAGAGATTCAAAGGAACTTCAAGAGTTTGGTGGAAGATTTGAGATAATTTTTGTTTTAAACTTCTTTTAATTTTAGACCACCTTTCGTTTTAATTGAGAATTGTTGTTGGTTTGACAATAATTTTTGCTTTTAAACTAAAGTGTGGTTTTGTTTTCTCCATAGATTCTGAGTAGTTTTTTTTCATCTTTCTCCTTAAAATAATAATTAATTAAGAGTATTGGATGGATGTTTTTGAGAGTATTGATCTTTGATGTTAGATAAAGTTGTGATGATTTAAATCCATGTAATTCATTTATTTCTTGATTTGGCCTATTCAGATTTTAAAATTTATTGTGAGAACATGTAAGAACCGGGCTGGTATTGTCTCAGTCAACAATTGGAAAGAGTCACAGGATGTTGTATGAATAAGAATGTAATTCATATGATTGAGTGCAACAAAATAAGGATTTAATTTTTGAAGGGTGTAGACTTAGAGGACGACAAAGTGACAGGCTAAAGCCCCCAACTTGGTTTATTATTTTAGGTTCTGATACGAGGTGGAAGGAATCAAGAGAACTCTAGAGTGAGAGCTGGTATCTTCTCTGCCTAGCTGGTCCTTAGAACTATTCAAACTTTAAATTAGCTAATATTCCTTATAACATCTCTAGTAAGGGTAAAGAATATTATTGCTCCTATTTGACACAACACAATATGCATACTTCCACAATAGAGTTCTTATACTTATTACTGATTTATGATAAAAAAGATATTTTCATATCAATTGCATTTCTTTTAGATGTTGTAATCCTTGCCTGAAAAAGAGAGAAAAAAAGAAAAGAAAAAGAGAAAAAAGAAAAAAAAAAGAAAAATAAAGAAAAATAAAAAGAAAATAAAAATGAGAAGCTTGAGGATTAGTGCCTAATAAAAAATTGGTTCTACATTTGGTCTTTTTAAAGTATAAGAGATTAGTTAAGCTTATAGATATAATATAGTAAGTAAAATTATTCTTAATAAAAAATTTTTAAGTAATAAAAAAAAATCTAAACTTAGAAAATCTACAATATTTCTGGATTAGATAGGAACTCATATTTTCATATTTCTTAACATTAAAAATTTACTAAATATTTTTTTTCTAAATTGGACTACTATATTTCTAAATCTAAATTTTAGTAACTCCTAAAGAAACTCATATACATATCATACTTATTTGGCTTTAAATATTGAAGTCTCACTTGAGGACAAGTAACATTTTAAGTTTGGGGGATTTTGATACACCTAAAATATATAGAGTTTTAGACACATTTTTATAACTAATTTTGAGATATTATGTTTTAGTTGAAGGTATTTGTGTGTTTTTTTCTTTCAGGTACAAGTAAAAAGGTGAAAAATGCTAAAAGGATTGAAAATGGATCAAATTTGGAACAAAAAGGTAAAAATTGTGCTAAAGTCTTTCGGCACGTAAGCGCCAAAGGCAGTTATATGACAGATTACTTCATTTTATCAAATTTTGAGGGGACATTTGAGGCACCTATTGGCTAAAGAGGATGGTTATGACCACAAGAAATGAAAATATTATTAAAAAACTTATGAAAGTAAGCATCCTTTGGAGAATACATTGAGTTGGGACACATTTTGAAGAGTTATCAAGGCACCTCTTGGAGATTTATAAAAGAAGGAAGTTTAGACATTTTGAAGTGTTCTTGAAAGTTCTGAAAAGTGCTGGAAAGGGGGAGTTTTGAGATAGAGTTTTTGAAAGATTTTCAGGTACCACAAATTTACTTTATCCTTTTTGTTTTTAATTTTATTGTAAGAGTCAAGAGTGTTGTGAAAGAGAAGAGATTCAAAGGAACTGCAAGAGTTTCGTGGAGGATTTGAGATAAGTTTTTATCTTTTGTTATTAAACTACCTTTGGTTTTAATCGAGACATCTTGTTTGTTTAACAATGATTTTTACTTTTAAACCAAATTGTGGTTTTGTTATCTCTGCAGATTCTGAGTCATTTTCTTTATCTTTCTCCTTAAAATGATAAGTAATTAAAAGTATTGCATGGAAGTTGTGGAGAGTATTGGTCCTTAATGTTGGAAGAATTTATGATGATTTAAATCCATGTACTTCATTTATTTCTTAATTTAGCCTATCCAGATGTTAAAATTTTTTTTGAGAACATGTAAGAACTGGGTTGGTATTGTCTCAATCAACAATTGGAAAGAATCACATTAGGTTGGTTGTATGAGTGATTCATATGATTGAGTGCAAATAAATAGGGAAATAATTTTGGAAGGGTGTAGAGTTAGAGGACTTTAAAGTGATAGATTAAAACGCGTAACTTGGTTTATTATTTTAGGTTCTGATACTAGATGTTAGCCCCCAAGTGGAGGAAATCGAGGGTACTCTAGAGTGAGAGCCGGTATCTTCCCTGCCTAGCTGGTCTTCATAACTATTCAAACTTTAAATTAACCAATGTTCTTTATATCATCTTTAGTAAGGGTAATGAAAATTATTGCTCCTATTTGGCATAACACAATTTGTATACTTTCACAACATAATTCTTATACTTATTACTCATTCATAATAAAGAAAAAGATATTTTCATATCAAGTGCTTTTCTTTTACATAAACTGAAGTTATCTTTAGAAGTTTTATTGTTTTGTCAAAATATCAAAAATACAAAAAGGAGTTGAATTTTTCTTATTGAGAAAATATCTATAGTTTAAGTAATTGTCATTTTAAAAATAGAAAGTTTGTGCATATTGCGCATTTTCCCTGTGGATTTGATATTCAGGTCTTAATCAAAATGTTCTATATTACTTGATAACAATACATACTTGCGTAGTATCCCAATATTAATATATATATATAAATTAAAAAGTTAAATTCTTATTTTTC
>NW_018223411.1:82422-86524 GCF_001263595.1 Phalaenopsis equestris
TATATATATATATATATGTATGTGTGTATATATATATATATATATATTAATAAAAGAGCTTCTCGTGCCTCCATATGTGTTGATATAAAAAGTTGTTACAAAATGAGGGAGGGAAAGCGGATCCCCATCTAAAAGCTAAAAGAAATACAAGGTAAGTCCTATGGGTTCTACAATTTGCATTACAAATCCACACAAAAATGTACAATAACAATAAGGTATAGAATGCCCAAAAATTTTATCAGTTTGAAAGAGATAAAACAAACATTTAAAGTTCTCCCATAAAAGTTCTTTACACACAACACCATCCAAACCAGTAATTGTGGACATCTTAAGCCAGAGTGCAGTAGAAGAAATTACGTCGATAACATCTTTTAAACCAAAGTGCTCCTCCTTGCAAAGTAGTACCATCAAAAAAAGTTCTAGATAATCAGCATTAAACTCCTTATTCCATAAATCCAAAGGTATTCCATAGCTCAAATAAAAATATAAGGTTACCGTGAAACAGTAAATATATTGGAGTATCCAAACTTTTCTAAGGAATAGAGATACCCAAAGCTAGCTAAATACAAAACAGAAGCCAATTAAGCCAATGCATAAAATAAGAATTAAACGCAGCAAATTTACAGTTTGACACAGGAGTAATGGGCCCTCGTCATCAAGAAGATAGCAGAGGAGTAGTTTGAAAATAATCAAAATATTCCAAATAGTAGAGGCCAAACTAAAATTAGCCCAGAACTGAATCCTGTTCAGGCAGTGGAGAAGGAAAAAAAATAAAAAAGAGGAACACATATCAAAAAGATGGCAACAAGACCAGTGAGCCAAAAAAAATTAATTTTTGATGTAAGGCACGTCTATTAAGTCACCATTCAAAAGTAATTGTAATTGAGGTGGGGGCAAAATGCCAACAAAAATTCTACTTAATCCCTGTTTAGCAAGCCAGTCAGCAGGGGAATTACATTCCCTGTAAATGAAATGCATCTGTATAACCAAATGATGCCTTTTAATAAAATCTTAAATAATGTTAAATAAACAGAGAATATTCCAAATGATTGGTGAGGCCTTGTTGAACATGTTAAGAATAGTAATAGAGTTCAATTCAATATAAATCACATTGAAATGAAATATAAATGCAATCTGTAAAGCATACCAAATGGCGAAACGCTCAGCTTCTAAAGGTGTGGAGGCACAAACCGTATAGGGAAAAGATCTGAGGCAACTGCCCCTATTTTCCCAAAAAATTCTCCCCGTTCCAGCGCTATTAACAGTCCAGCTCCCGTCTACATTCAGCTTCACCCAACCAATAGAGGGGGATTGCCACCTTAGCAAAGAGGCCCTCCTCTCCCTCGGGGGGCAAGTCGAATGTCGAGAGACTTTGAAAAAATAAGCAAGAATATAAGAGGTGGTATTAGCAGGTGTAGGAGGGTGTGTTTCATATTTATGAGCACTTCTAGCAGCCCAAAGGAACCACAATATAACCAGAGGAAAAGATTCCAATTTATCAACATAAATAGGTGCTGCTTTCTAAGCAACAATATTATTGCCCAACTCAGAATTATTATTCAAAGTAGTCCAAGTAATACTGAAATATAGCTCAACCTCATGCCAAATAATACGAGCATAATTTCAATGAAAGAAAATATGTGAAGCCGATTCGGCCTCACATTTGCAACTGTAGCACCTCGAAGCCATACGCAAGCCTTTCAATTTAAGAATATCATCCAACGACAAAAGTGGTAAAAAATATCTTCATAAGAAAAAAGATATAGAAGGGAATAAAACATCATTTCAAAGAGTTTTAGTGCACCATCGATGAGTAAAAGTATGCATATTTTGATACAGAAGTTTAGTGATGGAAGTATGAGAAGTAAATTTCCACATAGGGGAATCCTTAAAGGTGGATGTAAAAAGTAGTATTTTTGTCATATATCCAGCCTTTTCCCAAACTAAATACTTTAGTTTAGGCACATCCCAAGCTCCATTGCCCCAAAAATTAGAAATAAGGACGTTGTTATGAAAAGTAGAATGAGGCATAGTGGAAAAGTCCTCCACACCACAATGATCAGACCAAAAGAATAAATTCCCATTACCAATATCCCAAAATATAAAATTTTGTGCATCAGAACTTTAATTAAAGCTTTCAAAATTTTAGTGTCTCCCTTTTTCCATTCAATGATAGTGGGGTGAACTTTAGTGCAATATTTTTTACGTAGAAATTGAGCCCACAGCGACGTAACTGTACAAAATTTAAACCAAAGTTTACACATATGGATCTCAGTAATATGAGTTAGGTTCTTAAAACCTAAACCACTAGCAAAAAGAGGCTTGCAAGCCTTATCCCAAGTAGAACAAATTTTTCTATGATTACTTTTGGACCATAAAAATTTATTAAAGAGCCTCTCCAGAGTATGTTGTGTATTTTTTCTCAGATGTAGAGCCTGAAGAGCATATAAGGGAATGGTGTGAAGAACACGCATTTTTTCTCAGATGTAGAACCTGAAGAGCATATAAGGGAATGGTGTGAAGAACACTCTTAAGTAAAGTGAGTCTTCTGCCATTAGAAAAAAAAGTGTTCCTCCAATCATTTATCTTAGCTTTAATTTTTGCCACAACATCTTCCATTTGTGATTGCCTTTTTCTACCCGCAAAATGTTGACACCCTGATATTTAAGAGGAAGGGAGGCCTTCTGACAAGAAGTATGATTGACAGCCCAGGTGGCTAAGGTACTGTTGGCATGCTTACCAAAAATTAATTGGCATTTAGCCGTGTTAAAGGTTAATCCCGATGTGAGCTGGAAGTGCCTTAATGTTCTCATCAAATGTTTGAAAGCATTTTTGTTAGCATTGGAAAAAATAATGGCGTCATCAGCATAAGCCCGATGACTGACCACAAGCTTAGATTTGTGAGAAAATTGGGTGTAAGGGTGAAGCACCTGCATTTGATTCATAAGGAGAGAGTGGTAATCAAAAGTGAGAATGAAAATTGTAGGAGAAAGAGGATTGCCATGTTTGATCCCCCTTGAGGAGGAAAAAAAACCATAAGATTTTCCATTCATAAGAATGCTGTGGTGATTTTGAGCTAGCCAGATTTTTATAATACTACAAAAGCTAGTAGAAAAACCTCGAGCTCGAAGATTACATAAAATAAAATCTCAATTGATAGTGTCAAAAGCTTTCTTAATGTCAAGCTTAATAAAAACATTGCCGCCCCTACACTTCTTATCTAAGTCTTTAATAATTTCTTGAGCGAGGAGAATATTATTCGATATTTCCCTACCCAGAATAAAAGCAGATTGTTGAGGAAAGTTTATTGTTGCCAAATGAGGTTGTAAATGAGCCACAATAATCTTACTTATAACCTTATAGATGATAGAGGTAAGGGAAATAGGTCAGAAGTTATCTCAACAAAGTTTATCATTGCATTTGAGGATAAGCACAACTAGGAAGGAAGTAAAATATTTACCTGGGTTGTCACCCAAGAAAAAGCTTTGAATGACACTTATCACTTCCTTCTTTATAATGTCCCAGCATTTAATATAGAAGGTTGAAGTAAAGTCATCAGGTCTCGGAGCCTTATTGGGGTTAATACCTTTAAGAGTAGTGAGGATCTCTTGTTCAGTAGGGACATCGGTAAGATCAATAGAAGAGACATAATCCTTTTCTTCTTTGAAAAATTCCACATTAACAGGTAAGAGCGAAGTTGGTTCTTGGAAAAGATTAGTAAAATGTTGAACCGCACTATTTCCAATTGCTTCGGGATTAGTAAGAGTTTTACCATCAGAAGATTTGATCTGGGGGATGGTGTTTAAGTTATGTCTTTGCTTTATGGATGCATGAAAAAAATTGGTGTTCCTATCACCACAAGTGAAGTAAACATCATTAGCTTTTTGTTTCATGAAACTTTCCTCTAAATCAATAGCTTGTAGAAGGGAATCATGAGCTTGGGCTACATCGTTAGCCCATTGGATAGTACAACAATCTTTAGATTCTAATAAATCAACTTTTTTTTGTGCTTCAATAACTTTAGTATGAATATTATCAAACACTTGGTAATTCTATTTCCGTAAGTGTTGAGCATGTTGACCTCACTTTTGGTTGAGGTCTA
>NW_018223412.1:0-4660 GCF_001263595.1 Phalaenopsis equestris
TTTAAAGTTTAGGTGTTAGATATGTAAATACATATTGATTGTATGGTATGTACTTTAACGCCCCTTTAAGATATAGAGGCCTAGATTCAAGCATAAATTTTAAAACCTCTCATCCTCTTTAGGGTTGCATAGCCTTTTGCTATAATCTCCATAGAAGAATTATAATTCATATTGTAGTTAACAGTTGTATATGTGTTTATCCTTAAAATTTATGATAATCAACTTAAATAAATTATTAAAATCTCTCTAAATAAAACCACACTTAGATTTCATACAATACTTGGACTGAAAGCTAATTTAAAATATTAAAGCTTAAATAAAAAAAAAAGGTTTTGACTCATCTAATCCTCTATAGAGTTGCACAGCCTTATACTATACAACTATAGAGTAATTAGTTTTCACAGCTCATGCAACCACTACTAGTCATAAACATGACTTAGTAGTATCATCATAACTTTGTTCTAATAAACCCCACCAGTAAGAAGGTCTGCATTATAAATTTCAGCTTGTAAAAACAGAAAAATTAGCCAACTAATAGAAGTCAACATATAAAAAGGACAAATAACACAAAATTACATCACTAAAATTGAGCAGTAGTTTCAGACCTAAAAAATCCAGCTATTCAAGAGGATCTGCAGCATAAAATTTTATTTGCATGAGCCAAGAAACTTAAAAAAACTATCCAAACTTCAAACTAAAAAAATCAAAATCCTGAACTCTTTTATCATATCAATAATCCAGTGATTTCAGGGCAAGATATTCCTATTCAAGTAACTATTGTTAAAAAATTAAACAAACACAATTAAAATGTTTATTAGCTGAACAAAGCATTATAACTGTAAAAAATGTGTTTAAGGAGGGCATTATTAACTATCTTTCAACATGTTTACTGTATTTGTTATAATTTGCTACACCCATTACTCTTACTTTAGCATTCAATGCAGATTTTGTTTCAACTGTGGTTATATGAACTGTGAAAATGTCCCAAACCATTTTAGACAAACAGGGATGCTTGAATTTATCCGACTTCTACCATCCTAGAACATCAAATTAATCATTGTTGCACAAATATAAATTATCTTCAAGATAAATTGCAATTTTGATTTGAAAGACAGCACAGATCAGACGGTACTCCAAAATCTAATAAACTCAAGCGTACAAATAAACTAAAATGAAAAATTTAAAGTGTTTGATGTTGAATGATAATTGTTCACGTGATCCAATAACAACAAACTAGAAGTAGCTAAAATCAACAACTTATCATGTATATATTTACTAAAAACATCCTGATTCTAGCTCAATAGATGAGTATGTATTTGAAAATTTGAAAAGTACTTATCTAGATTTTAAGAAATGAAACAACTGCTCAACATATCTTCCATAACTAACAGTTAATGGCACTTAAGATATTTTCAAATAACAGATCTACATATGCCACCAAAATAAGTGATGTAAGAATATAAAATAGATTTTTGAATAAATAAGGCAGCACACTAATATGAACAAAGAGTTTCATAAAAAAAAACTTCAAGTGATCTCTTTAGGTGATCAAGCTCCCTATCAAGATTGTCAATAGCCTGACTATATGCCTGAGTTTGAGAAGACTGGCTACTAGTGTGGATCTGCATGACACTAGAAGAGAGTTTGAACCACACAGACAAAATTTGTGTGGAAAAAATTTCAAATAATCTATCGAATATCACTCAATCATTGTATTATTTTGCATTATGAAAAACATGATGTGCATACAAGGAATAAATGATAGTAGTTGATTGAAGGACAAAATGAAAATAAGGACACAAGCATACCAAATACACTGAGAAAATCTATCAAATCCAAGCTGGGTAGTGACACAAGCGAGAATGACCCCCGATAACATATTCAATCCAATGGTATAATTGTGGCCCATCCGTTGTCATGAAAAAAGCTTTGTCAGCTTTGTCCGCATTTAATGTTTCATGAACTGCAATTACAACTTCATTGGAAATGTTTGGAATGCTGCAAAGCTTGGCCAAACATTCAACTGTGGTGAATGAAGAGTGACGGTCACAGCGCTGTTGAAATAGTTCCGTGTTTTTGTTAACTTCCTAAAGCAACACTTTTAAGTTTGATGTATCACTTCTTCTTTTAGAAGTTTGTTTGTTGCGATGGGCTCTTGGGTTCAATTGTTTGCTACCTCTCGATTGACTGGATGCTTCTTGCATGCTGATATCCGTGTCTAATTGAACGTCCGATTATGGACTTGGTACACCCAACTATCTACAAAGCTTACTCCATTTTTGGCCATAAATTCACAACAGGCCTATTAACTTGCTCAACTTTTGTCTCCTTTGGAGAGGAGTCAGGTTTGGAACCAATGACTCGAACACTGGTTGCAATATTTCTATTGCAAAGTCTTTTGAAAATATCATACTGGTGGAAAGGATTCCTCCGAGATAGTGTTTCAACTTTGGATCAGCTTACAAATATTATTTTAAATCAATCAAAATATTTAATATGAAAATAATTAATTTCAAATATACAACTAGTTTGATATCATAACTTTATAATTTCTTCCCAAGTTTCATCAGTCACTATCGGTAGGTGTTTATCTTCATACCAACCGAGTCATAACCATTGGTTCAGTATATGTGGTGTTTAATTGTCTATTCAACGCATCGACAATGACGACCCAATACCTCCTCATTCTGTCTTCTATCATATGTCCACATTCAAATTGTTTGAGTACCAACTCCGCAAGAACAATATTGTGTTCTTCAGGCCATGTTGGCAATCTAGTGTTACTTTCTTGCTTTCCGGTGTGGATGGAAATATTCTCATATGGGGATGGTTTTGAACTGGGGCAACCACAAATCTATTTTCCTTTTAGAAATTTCTTCATCGCTACATGATGTTCAACATCAACAAAATTATGTTCATAAAAAAACATCTATATGATCACTTTAAGTTTATAGATTGGTGAAGATGTAATACCGTTTTTTTTTTCTCTTATTTCTATAGTGTATCTGAGGTGTTGTATGTAACTGACATTTGATGATCCATGTTCGCTTAGAATGTCAATTTTTGTATTGTCATGGTCTTGTTTTTTATGAACAATTGTATGATCACATTTATCATTTGTAGTAGGATTGTCATTGCTCCCAAAGCATTACTCATATTCAGTTTGCCCTAGTTTAAAAAAAAAAAAACATCACTTAGGTTAAGCCACTATAAACATCTATTTTTAATGATCTTATAATTCAGTTTGTAACCCTACTACTACCAAACTAATTAAGCCAAAGAAGATGAATAAAGGAGTTGTGCGACAAGTATCTAAAATACATGATTTGATGGTTATGTTGGTTATAAATCAAAGTGGTTTACATATGTACAATAATATTTCTTATTTTGGAAGGAAACAAACTTTTCATGCTTTAGTTAACTTGTTTATTTAATTCATTTAGCATAATCATGATCAACTTTTCAAATAAGTGATTAAACTAACACTAACCTACGATAGCAAAATCATCAAATAACATATAGTTCATAAAAAGTTAATAATTTTCAAGTAGAAGTGGATTGTGTGAGATTAATCTTGAATTGGTAATTTGAATTGATTACACAATTAGTGGCTTCATAATAGACATGAGTTGATTAGTGGAACAAATATAAAAGATATGATAATAACATTAATTTTGAATTAAATATAGAAGATATGACAATATCATTAATTTTGAATTTGAATCTTAAATTCAAATTCAAAATTCAAAAATGTGTAGTCAATTCAAATAGGCGCGAATTGATGACACTTAATTCTCTTGCCTTTATTGTGTACGTTTCTTTTTTGTCTCGGTATGTCTTAGTTAGTATAAATTGGGTGTTGTGTTGCATTGTAAAACACCCCAGACTTGTATCTTTCCACTCCTTCAAAAATAATAAAAAGAGAATTCCCAAAAGTCCAATCTCATTTTTCGATTTGTCCTTTAGCGATCCATTAAATTGGAACCAACATTTGGTATCAGAGCCTAAGCCGAAGGACATGTCGTCACCGAGCAAAGCTATCATAGGAGATATGGCATCAACGAAGATCAGAAGAGAAGAGAACGTAACGCTTTCTTATCTGTTACTCACAAAGAGTAACTACTCGGTGTGGGCGTTGAAGATGCGTGTGAACCTACAAGCTCAAGGAGTGTGGGAAGCCGTGGAGCAAGACGAGGTCGAAGAGTGTAAGGATAGAATGACTCTCGCTGCCATCTATCAAGCGCTACCGGAGGACGTTCTTCTCATAGTGGCAGAGAAGGATTCCGCCAAGCTAGCATGGGAGACACTAAAGACGATGCACGTTGGCGTGGAGCGAGTCAAGGAGGCGAAAGTTAATCCGCATGAAGGACGGAGAGACGGTGAGGACTCACTTCGAGGCAATCCGCATGAAGGACGGATAGACGGTGGATGATTTTGCCATGAAATTGACGTCCATTGTGACAGGCATCCGCTCGTTGGGAGAGAAGATGGAGGAGATCTCCGTCGTCAAGAAGTTCCTTCGAGCCGTACCACAAAAATACATGCAGATCGTCACCGCGATCGAGCAATTCGGTGACCTCAAAAACATGACCGTCGAGGAGGTCGTCGGTCGTCTCAAAGTCCACAAAGAGAGGCTTCGCGGCTACGAAGACCAAGAGGA
>NW_018223412.1:4716-8176 GCF_001263595.1 Phalaenopsis equestris
CGTGGAGTAGTGGCGGCAACGGTGGAGATAACCGAGGTCGTGGTAAAGGGCAGGGACGAGGGCAAGGTCGAGGTGGAGAAAGCTCACCTCGACAAGAAGACATCAAACCCCGCAAAGACAAGAGCACAGTGAAGTGTTACAATTGTCAAAAGTTCGGACACTACGCGTTCGAATGTCGTAGCAAGAAGCCCGAAGAGGAAGCGAACCTTACTAGCCTCCATGACGAGGGGCCAGCGTTGATGTTTGCCGAGGGAGTGGCGAATCCCTTGCTAGAAGACGAGGAGATAAATCTCGAAGAGATCACACAAGAATCGTCCAAGGAGGAACCAGAGGGGGTGTTACTCAATGAAGAAAAAGTCAAGGCGAATCTCCTCGCAAGTGGCGAGGAGTATAATCACACCAACGTATGGTATCTTGACAATGGAGCAAGCAACCACATGACAGGCTTTCGAGAGAAGTTTAATGAGCTCGACGAGAAGATCACTGGAAATGTGAAGTTCAGAGACGGCTCACTCATCGAGAGCAAGGGCCGAGGAACCATCCTGTTTATGTGCAAAAACGGCGATCAACGTCTAATAACCGAGGTATATTACATTCCGAAATTAAAAAGTAATATCATAAGTCTCGATCAGATGACAGAAGAAGGCAACACGATCACCTTAGTCGGCTCATTCTTGAAGATGTTCGACCGAAATGACGCCCTGTTGATGAATGTGGAAAAATCGCCAAATCGGTTGTACAAGGTTTCCCTCGAGACAAGCCAACCGCTTGTCTATTAGCATCACTAGCAGATCCGGCTTGGTTATGGCATGCGAGACTTGAGCATGTAAACTTTTATGCACTCAAAATGATGGGGGAGAAGGAGATGGCCATAGGGTTGCCTAAGATCACACACCCCAACCAAGTGTGTGAGAGTTGCATGATTTCAAAGCAAACAAGACTGTCGTTTCCTGCCCAAGCCAACTTCCGAGCCGAGCATCCTCTACAACTTGTGCACGCGGATCTGTGTGGTCCGATCACCCCGACATCACTCGCCGGTAACAAGTATTTCTTTTTACTTGTTGATGATTATAGTCGTTGGATGTGAATGTACATGCTCAAAGAAAAAGGAGAAGTTTTTGAAACATTCAAGAAGTTCAAGAAGCTCGTGGAGAACACGTCGGAGTACAAGTTGAAGACTGTACGAACTGATCGAGGTGGCGAGTTCACTTCCCAGAAATTCACGGAGTTCTGCAAAGAAGAGGGAGTCGAGCGTCATCTCACGGCATCGTACACACCTCAACAAAATGGTGTGGTGGAGAGGAGAAATCGCACCGTGATGGGCACCGCGAGAAGCTTGCTTAAAAGCATGCAAGTCCCGGCAAACCTTTGGGGAGAGGCGGTACGACATGCAGTATATCTCTTGAACCGCTTGACAACAAAAGTGCTAGGAGATTGTACCCCTTATCAAGCATGGTTCGGCAAGCGACCTCATTTGAAACACTTGAGAGTGTTTGGATGTACCGCACATGTGAAGGTTGCAGGTCCACATCTCAAGAAGCTCGATGATCGAAGTCAAGCAATGGTGTATCTTGACGTCGAAGACGGAAGTAAGACGCACAGATTTCTTGATCCACCATGCAGGAAAATTCTTGTGAGCAGAGACGCAGTGTTTGAAGAGGAGAAGAAGTGGGAATGGTGCAACGATGATGACGAGCTCATACAAAATTTTATGGAGTTCGGAATTTTACAAGATGACGGAGAAGTAGCGGACTCAACCTCGCCAATGACACCAATGGTCACGCCGAACTCTCAACGACAACAAGAGAACTCAGGAAGACCCACAACGAAAGATGCTCCCAAGAAATTTCGCTCACTTGCCGAGGTCTATGCGGAAGCACCACTAGTAGAGATGGATCTTGATGAATTGTTGTTGCTCACTACCGATGAGCCAACAACATATCATGAGGCGGCAACCGAGGAGGCGTGGAATAAGGCCATACAAAAAGAGCTCGAGTCCATCGAGAAGAACAAGACGTGGGAGCTCACCGACTTGCCACCCGGTCACAAGCTCATCGGCTTAAAATGGGTGTTCAAGTTGAAAAGAGACAGCGAAGGCAACATCCTTAAGCACAAAGCAAGATTGGTGGCGAAAGGTTACGTGCAGAAGCAAGGAGTTGACTTCGAGGAATCCTTTGCACCGGTGGCGAGACTCGATACCGTCAGGTTAATTCTTGCCCTCGCAGCTCATCGTGGGTGGGGATCCACCACTTGGACGTCAAGTCGGCGTTTCTCAATGGTGATATTGAAGAAGAAGTCTACGTCACCCAACCTGAAGGATTCATTGTCAAGAATGAAGAGCATAAGGTGTAAAGCTGTCCAAAGCTCTCTTACGGACTACGCCAAGCACCAGGGCGTGGAACACTTGCCTTAACAAGAGAATGATGAGTCTACGCTTCGTGAAGTGTCCTCAAGAGCAGGCTATGTATACGAGGAATCACAGAACAGAAGTACTCATCGTCGGCGTGTATGTTGACAATTTGATTGTAACGGGATCCAACATTGATGGTGTTGAGATATTCAAGAAGCAAATGATGAAGGAGTTCGAGATGAGTGATCTTGGGCTGCTCTCATACTACCTCGGTATCGAGGTAGACCAAAAGAAAGACCACATCACAGTGAAGCAATCGACTTACGCAAAGAAGGTGTTGGAGCAGTTCGAAATGGTAGATTGCAACCCGAGCAAGTATCCAATGGAAGCAAAGTAGCAGCTCGGAAAGGATGCGGAAGGAATCCTTGTGAATCCCACCAAGTATAGGCGTGTCATCGGGTGTCTCAGGTACGACCCGATATCTCATACGCAGTTGGCATGGTGAGTCGTTACATGGAGCAGCCTACCACTTTACACCAGCAGGCGGTGAAGCATATTCTTCGTTACATAAAGGGAACAATGAGCTACGGGATTCAGTACAAAAGAGGACAAGGAGCTGAAGAACTTGTCGGTTTTACTGACAGTGATCTAGCCGACGATATAGATGACAGGAAAAGCAATGGAGGGATGGTATTTTATCTCAATGGGAATCTAATCACTTGGCAATCTCAGAAGCAGCGAATCGTTGCTCTATCATCCTGTGAGACAGAGTTCATGGCAGCCACTGCGGCATCATGCCAAGCCAAAACCAATAACTCTCTATGTCGACAACAAATCTGCAATAACATTGATAAAGAACTCGGTGTTTCATGGACACAGCAAGCATATCGACACTCGCTTCCACTTTATTCGCGAGTGTGTCGAGAATCGACAGATCGGTGTGCAGTTCGTAAGCATCGGAGAGCAGCGTGCGGATATTTTCACCAAGGCTCTAGCAAGAGTCAAATTTGCGAAAATGCGAGAGCTACTTGGCGTAAACAACTCCAAACCCTAATCAAGCTTACGGGGGAGATTGTGAAACTAATCTTGAATTGGTAATTTGAATTGATT
>NW_018223412.1:8384-13215 GCF_001263595.1 Phalaenopsis equestris
GTTTCTTTTTTTGTCTCGGTATGTCTTAGTTAGTATAAATTGGGTGTTGTGTTGCATTGTAAAACACCCCAGACTTGTATCTTTCCACTCCTTCAAAAATAATAAAAAGAGAATTCCCAAAAGTCCAATCTCATTTTTCGATTTGTCCTTTAGCGATCCATTAAATTGGAACCAACAGATTGTTCTTCTATATGAAATATTTAAAAAAAACACATGTGCATTCATCTAATACCCTTGTCTCGCATCTATGAAAAATAATTAGATAAATCTATTTAATACATAAAAATCCTCATACTGATCAACCAAGTTAAAAAATCAAGATACCTTCTAAGTTATGATAAAATACTGTGGAATACCATTATCACGCTTCTAAGCCTTGACTAGTATAATTATTTCATTTAGCATCACCTCTAAAGTAAGTGGTTAATCTAATATTAATTGGCAATAATCAAAAGGTGGATCAAAACAGAATGCATAAAGTACTGTTTCACAAATACTAAATTCCCCCTCAGGCATGGGCCGCGATTGCTTGGGTGGTTCACGAATGGAGGCGTGAAGGAGTTAGTTCATGGGAAAAATGACCATCGATAAGAGAGAGATTGATGCAGCAACAAGTTGAGGAAAAAAAAAAAGGAATAAAACAGTGTGCTAACCTGCTACACGAAGATGATAAAAGCACTGGTCGACGTTGCCTCAATTTGATCGGAATTGGCTTCGACAATGGAGTGACTGGTTGCCCTAAATAGTCCGAAGACGAAGCTCAACAATAACGATGGCGGCACGGGTACCATGGGTGTTCCCTTTGCGTTATTTGTAATCCGTTAAATCCGTGGAAGATGCGAATTTAGGAAATTTGTGGTTTCGCGCGAAAAGGTAAGAAATTTGGATTTATGGAATCTGTGGATTTTTCATGCTATTTTTACGTGTTTGGCTAGATTAGGTTGAAATCCATTCCTAAGTCCTATTAAATTTGGTTCTAATTTTCATTTTATTCCAAGAGCTATATTCCTCATTTATTCTTCCCTTAGATAAATATTTTCCATTAAAAGCTTTTCTCGTGCATCATAATGAAAGAAAAATATTTCAGGATAAATACTAGAAATCATCTAGATAATTGTTAACATCTTTCAAATTTTCTTTTATTTCAATTCTCAACTTAAGCAAAATCAAGTGACAACCATTTGTAGTTGTTGTCTCTTTCTGCATAATGACTAAAAATATTATGATTGATAGAAGTAGATTCAAGCATAAAATAACTTGTGATCCACCTCGTTATTTTCGTTGTTCAAAGTGCTTGTGGGCACTCAAGCTTAAAATAAGCCGAGTGCGACCTTGTTATTATCATTGTTCAAAGTGTTTGTAGACACTCTTGTCGATTCCACTCCAACTAACAATCATAGATAGCATTACAAATGTATGTGCCACTATAAGGCAGCTCTAACTCAAAAGAACTTATGTTTCTCTTTTAAAAATTTCACGGTTCATCAATAAAATGAACATTTGACAATAAAATCTTCACGCTTCTCTAGTGTTTTTTTTTTTTTTTTTTTGCAATTTTGAAATATTGTCTGCAGGAAGCTCTGCAGTACTAAACAGATTCTCACAAAGTTCCACTGTTTTAGTTTTTGTGATGATGAATAAAATTAAAGTCACCTTGGGCTGATGGGCCAGATTCTTATCACGGGTCTCTTTGTTTTTGCCGTTTGTGAATAAATCATGTGAAAAATGCAACCTTGGTAATGAATGACATCTGGGTTCCCAAAAAAACCCAGCAGTACTGTTTATGCTAAAAGAAACTTGTGCGATAATGATTCTCAAGGTTCTAACTCGACCATTGATACTGGGTTGGTCCAAACTAGGTATTTGGGTTGCTTGAATTTAGGCATCACTCCTGGTTTTAGTCCATAATTGTTTTTATTTTCAAGGTCGAGCAAACTATTGTCCTTTTTTATTAAAAAATGGAAATCTACAAGGTTTTAATTATCAAATTTAAAAATAATTATCAAACAATTTTCCCTGCTCTAGTTAGTTTGGTATGGGTTTGACATTTTTTGGAGCATTATTTTAGAAGCCCCTGCTGTTATTGGTATTTTTAAATTAGAGTCATTTACGTACATAGCAGACAATTCTTACTTATTTGCAGATCTCGGACCTAAACTTTCATATTTACCCACATAACACTCAAATCTTTAATATCACATAAAGAATAGCACTATTATAATATTTATAAGTGAAATACACCTTTTCATATATAGGTTTAAAACACCGAATTGCTATGTATGTTACTATGAAAGTTTAGGTGTGAGATATGTAAATACATAAGAATTGTGTGCTGCATATGTAAATTTTTCTTTGAATTACTATTGTCTGTAGTATTTGTGCATACTGGTTGGTGCTCCAAAGGGATTGAAGTTACTTCGAAGGAAATTATAATATAGCCAATTAAAGGTTAATAGAAGATTATTGTCTGACAGAATTTGTTTAGTTGTAGAAGAGGCAACCGTACCTGATATTGCGAATTTATTATGGATGCTTAGCAGACATGGATAAATGTTTTTTGGCTTACGGGACTCGTATCATTATGTTATTGGGGCATTTACAAGCATACCACCCAATTCCTATTTATTTACATATCTAACACCTAGACTTCACTTTTTACATCTAAGCAGCCTAAATATTTCATATCACATCAAAAGTACCACCATTTTAACTTTTAAAAATTTAAATATACATTTTCATGTACAAGTAAGGTGGCATGTGTGTAAAAGTTGAAGTTTAGGTGTTGGATATGTAAACTTTAGAGTCACTATTTTTGGTGGTATGATCTATAAGTATTATAGCTATCCATGTTCCTTTCGAGGCCTTGTTCATATTTTTGGTCAATTTTGCAGGCAGATAGGGAAGGATATATTGCAATAATCATGCCAAAACCGGCAGATTGGCTCAAGATTAAAGATTCCTTTTTGAGCTATGAGGACTACAAAAAATTAAGAGGCCTGTTATCAGGTTCATCATCTACTTCTAATGTTTGTTAATATATTCACAAATTGTAATTTATCAACTTCAAGTATTTCTCACCATCTTCATAAATTGTAATTTCAAAAGGAACTTTATAGTTCAAATTCATAATCGAAAATTGTCCTGTGGTATTCTATATAAAAAAATACAAGTGGAAATTTACTCAAAATTCTTATGTATTTACATATCTAACACCTAAAGTTTGATATTTACACTCACCTTAGTGTCATAAACCTATGCATGGGAAAATGTGTTATTTCACTTTTACAAAGGTATTGATGGTTGTATTTTTGAAGTTATGTTAAAGATTTGAGCAGTCTGGATGGAAATATGAATGCATAGGTGTTAGATCTGTAAATTCATAAGAATTGTGTGGTGTGTATGTAAAATGCCCCAAATATAAATGATGTAGGAGAGTGCAAATTATGGTTTGATCATGACACAGGTCATGGAATGTGCCTTCTGTAGACGCAGAATGTCCGTTTGATATTTGACAAAAAGATGGAGTGATAGGTATAATTTTAGATTTCAGCAGATAAAACGAGTTCATTAGACTAAACCTGAATTTAAATTCATAGTAGGATAATTCCTGTATAAATTATTGTTGAGCTGAAATTAATTATCAGTTAATTTTCAACTTTATTTTTCTATCTTTGTGGAGTTTTCTTCGGAGAGAATACATTTTTTTCTGCCTATAATTGGGCTTCTTAACAACTTTTTAATTTCCTACAGCAGGGTAATCTGACAAATTGAAAATTCTCCCAAAAAAAACTAAAATCGAAAATTCTCCCCAAAAAACTAAAATTGAAAATTCTCCCAAAAAAAACTTTCTTTCTCTATTGTACCTCTGCCCTCAGCTGCTGTCTTTATGATTTCCTTGGTTTTGTAGCAATAGATTGCAAGAAAATAATCTCCTGTTGCCAGCTAAGGGCTGGTTTGGGGTTCCGTTTTAGTTGCTTATCGGTCCCAAAACACGTTAGGGTGTGTTTGGGAGGCTTCTTTCTGGGTGTTTTTCGACGTTGAGTGTCTTCGAGACAGTGAAGCCAAAACGTGCTAAGAGGCTGCATTCCGCTGTTTTAGCTCCATTTTGGGGGCAAAATTACATTGCTACCCATCTACATTTCCCTAAATCTCTCCCTAGAATCCTCAATAATGCATAAATGTACTACACCACTACAAAGGAGTTAATGGCTATAGTGTATGCATTTGATAAGTTTAGATCCTACCTGCTAGAGACTCAGGTCATAGTGTATATTGATCACGTTGCTATCAGATATCCTGTGGCTAAGAAGGATGTCAATAGGAAAGATTGGCCACTTAGGTTAGATGAGTCTTTGTGAGCATATAGGATCACTTTTAAGGCACCTATAATACTTTCTTTCTATAGATTGATTTTTGGTAAAACCTGTCATTTGCCTATAGAATCACAACATAAAGCCTATTAAGTCATTAAAGAATTTAACTATAATTTGAAAGACGACCGAAAAATGAGCGAAAAATGATTACTACATTTGAATGAATTGTAAGAGATTAGACAAAAGCTTATAACAATGTCAAGATTTATAAGGAGTAATTGAAAATTGACATAATTAGAAGCTGCCTAGGAAGAAATTTCAGCCTAAACAAGACGTATTGTCGTATGATTCACAATTAAAATTATATTCTTAGACAATTAAACTCTAGGTGGTCAAGATTATTTATTGTAGTCAAAATGTATCCATTTGGGCTGTAAATATTCAAGTTAGGAAGTTTACCAATATTTTTAAGGTTAATGACCACGAGCAACAACTGAAGTTGTGCCTAGAAGGCGATA
>NW_018223412.1:13253-22401 GCF_001263595.1 Phalaenopsis equestris
GGTAAAGACTTCATGTTGGGATCACCTTGATAGTAGATCTGGCTTCGTTTGGTTAAAGGCGTTAAACCAAACGCTATCTTGAGAGGCAACCCAAGCGTTATCTATGAGTCTGAGTTTGTCGTCATGTTTTTTTGTATCACTTCTTGCTTTAAATTTGATTTGATTTGTTTGTTTTTTAATTTAGAAGAGTTTGTGGAGGTTTTATCCTAATTTGGTTCTTAACTAGGTTTAGGCGGCTCAAATGGGGTTCGGGGAGCATATCCAACCAAAAGCTAGTGGTTCAGGTCGGCGTAACCACACCCTAAGTAGCGTGATTATATCATATCCGTAGACACACCAATAATCTGCATATTCACGCTGTGCGTTCCGTGCAATAAGCATAATTACACCAGGTCATGGCATGACCATGCCGCCAAACACTCTCAAATACCCCTCTTCGCTCTCTCCCTCCATTCTCTCTCATGATGGTTTTAGGAAAAAATCTTGGTTTTCCTTCTCCCGCTCGTCTGTACTCGCAGTTGTTGCCTCTCACCGCCTCTCTCTATATGCATAATTCCTCTCCTCTTTTTTTCTATATGGTGGTGGTTTGATGATTTGCATTTTACCTTCTTTCTCATTGTGCTTTTTGATTTACCTGTTGGTGGTTGAGGTGGTATGTTGCTTTCTGCTGTTGTTTGAGATGGTTTGGTGTTTGAGGTGATGTCGATACACTACATGATTTATGTTGATTAACATCGGAGAATGTTTAGCATTGAGTTTAGCATTGGAGTTGCATCGAGAATAGCTTTGACGTTAAAACAGGAGTTGATAATTTAATTATCGTCGTAAATGTCTAATGCAATTTGCATATGAAATAGTGCCCGTAAATATCATCTTTAATCAGTTTTGTCAGGTCTTTGTCCGACGCAAGCTTTAGCATGGAATTTGCATCGAATTATGTCTGACACTAATTTGCATCCTTATTAGCGTTGACCATCATTGAAGAGCATCGTAAGAAGTCGGATGAATTATGTCAGACTTTCTAACGATATTCCGACACAAGACTGCGACAACAAAAAAAAAAAAAAAAAAAAAAAAAAAAAAAAAAAAAAAAAAAAAAAAAAAAAAAAAAAAAAAACAGTGAACGAATATATTTCTTATAAAACTCCACACAATAAATATGAAAAACATAATGACTTATCTATCATCACAATTCTGAAACTATATCACTAATAAGTAGAAAAAATGATAACAAATATAATTTAACAAATACATATCTAAATGTGTTAATGTTCACAACTACACAAAATAAGAGCTCACATCATTAGAAATGAAAAAAAAAAAAACATAAGCCCTTTTAGTTTCAAACTCTTAATCAAACACCTCCTCTTCCTCCTCGTTCGCCTAACTCATATGTCGCTTGCTTCGACGATCTGTAATGCTCTTTGTCATGCATACTAGAGTATTCACAATCATATGTTGGTCTTCACGCACCTGACAGGGCTCTTTATTCATTGCAATGACCCGTTTGACAAGCTCCTCATACAACAATTATAACACGCTCGGACCACCCACACAACATGATAGAGATTGACCTTAAATGTAATGCTCTTCGCGCCTAGGCCATACACTCTCCCCTTCTTCCTTGTCGCCTATGTCCATAGCCCGAAATTGGACCGCATAGTGGTAGATTAGCTACCACTGCTGCTAGCAGTTATCTAGGTGTAACTCTCTTACCCTCTTTGCCTCTTATGAAGGTGTTTTACTCTTCTTACATAATTAAAATCAATGAATAATTGTCATTTTAAGTATTAAGTCACAAAAATAGATAATTAATTTTTTTAATTACATTGACCCGACAAGAGTGGTATAAGACCACTGTTGCATGCCCGGGTGTCGTTGCACTGGACATGCAACTCTGCAGTGGACAGTTGTCGGTCAAGCTCCTTAGTATGTATACATGAGAAAATGATACCACATAATTACATAAATCATTAAGTTTTTGAATATTTAGATAATCTTACCAGTCTCCCGTAGACTCTATGTGGGAGACTGAACCTCCAATGTGGAGTGCAACCCCTCTGACTCCCTCTATTGTCCTCTTCTATTAGTTTGTCGGTCTCTTCTGATAATCAGGAGAGGCACAGGCTTTGGCTTCCTTACCTAGATGGGCCTCTCCCCTTCTTAAGGGCTATGGTGAATATGCCGCGCAACCGATGCCTGCCACGAACCTAAAAGAATATGACGTATCTGCTAATAATGCTCTGATAACCAGTAGGACTTTTATAAATTAAAAATTATGCAATGTTGATTATTATAACAAAATAACTTAAAATTTGTATTCTAATTTAAATTAAGTGATTCTACCTCAAATTCTCAGAACCATATTTCTCGAGTCGCAATTGGGATTTGTTTCCAAGAGAGAAACACATTATCATACCAACTCCGGATGATCTTTGTGATGCGTGTCACGGGCAACCTATAAGGAAAGAACTTGAAATAAAAATATTAGTTACACAAAATATCGAAACAAACTTTGATTTTATTCTAATATTAAAAATAACTTACTAGTATACTTCTATTACAATATACATCTTACCAGAAGTGTCATTCCTCGGAGGGGCGGGAGTTGAGTAGCTGGCTCATCAGAGGAGGGATCAGGAGTGAAAACTAGTGCGATTGTGAGAGTTGGTGTCTAAGAGGGAGCTAGTGTTGGAGCGGCGGCAACAGGATTGATCAGAGTGGATGTAGAAGTTTCATACGTGTCAGAGCGAGTCACCACCTTCATTCTCCTGTATGTGTTCCTTAAAGTGCTCTAAACACGAGGCCCTCTGGTGGCTGACCATCATCATCACCTGATGTCATCTGTAACAAGAAAAAAGAAATTACTAAAGTTAGTACTAGTAACAAAATAAGTGAGAGTAGTATAATATAAGCCACAAAAATAAAAACATGAATGTAACATCAAAACATGAAACATGACGTGACCATGTCTAAAACAACAAACGTAAGCAAAAGTATAATGTAAAAAAAGAAAATAAAAGCAGGAAGGTTCATAAATAAAAAAGAAAATTGTCGTAATTACGTCTAAAAGTAACAAAGCCCTAAAACAACAAACAAATTAATCATCTAAACACATATAACATTTTTTAGTTCATTTTAATAGACAAGCAAGTTGATGCTGAACTTAAAATTTCTTCTTCAATGTTATTATCATTGTCATCCATATTTTGAGGAATTTCTTCATGAATTCATGTAGTATCTTCAAGAGTAAACACTTCTTCGATTGAATCAAGTTGAATATGAAAATCTAACATATCTGGCTCTTGGTGAATGAGTTCAATAATAGTCTGCATTTTAATAGTTTTTCTTAGTTTATTTTTCATAACAGCTCAGTCAAGTTTATCTCTTATTCTACCAATGTATCGAAGGTAATAAACCAAACTAGCTTAACGTGCTAGAATAAATGAATCAAATTTTGCATATCTTCTGTTCATTTTAACTTTGGTAATATCATACAGACTTAGTAATTGTGTTCATCGATTAGGAAATTGATCAAACTTATATGTAGATATTGTGTTCAACATAATCCATGTATTGCAACTGAACTATTTCTTCATGTATCACGTAATAGTTGATCTAACTATCTATGTGTGTTTACTCTAACATAAACACCACAATTATAAGTCTGCTTCTCTTCACAGCAGGAACTAGTGTGAAATCTAGAAACATTCATATCAAATATTTTCGATGTCGTGACATTACAATTATGCCCCAAAATAAGATCTAATAAGCCCTAATCCGTTATTCCATTATTTTTATTATGAACTTATAAGAAGTTCTAAAGTATAATTAGTTTTATTTTGCTTTGAGAATTATATTACGTACAAGTGAATTGAAGGTTACTTCAACATTGTATAATTTAAGCTATGTTGGAAATACTTCTTCTATCTGCTTGCCTATTTGAGTCATCTCCTATATTCAAACTATCCGTAAATAACCTGCTCACATTATTTTTATTTGTATGTTCAAGTTAATTTGTATAACATTCCGAGTAATAACTGAGAAAATTTCTAATTACTATAAATCTTACTCTATAAATAGTTGTATTTCATCGCAGTTCAGTAGAATATACAATATAGCTGTTCGATACTTTTAATCGTTGAGGTAGCGTGTATCATGTCTACCTAATAGTTCTTCTGATATCTGAAGTATAAATAATTCTTGTTGTGAAGGCATGCCACGAACAGTTTCATGTATTTGCTGCCCTTGCTCAAAATAGTAAAAACAAAAAGTAATTCTCTTGCAACCGGTATGCCTCTCATATTGATCCCTTCGGATTCCCTTTATTCTTAATTGTCTCCTTGATTTTATTTAGAAATCTACATGATGGAGTCTTTTGAATAAATATGATAGTAGATTAGTCTAAAATAAAATACAAGACGTGACTGCACACATTAAAAAGACATACATCTCAAAGGGATACATCTATATATATTTCACTGGACCCTCCATTATAGTCTCATAATGCAGATGTATGGGCAAATAGTTTATAGAGTCAAAAAATTTGAGAGGAAATATTTGCTCGAGCTTGCATAATAATAAAAGAACATTCAAATCAAAATTTCTCAATGAATCAACATTTAAAGTCACTGCTCGCAACTCCCTGAAGAATGTACTGATTTTAATCAATAAATCAAGAATCAGCTTTGGCAGAACATTAAATGCAATTGGTAGTAAGCACTACAAAGAATATGGTAGTTGTGACTCTTCATGCTGAATATTTTTCTCGTTCACAAGGCATGTTGGAATTAGTTGATATTATGATTCATAGAAAAATAAATATCTTATGTGTTCAAGAAACTAAATGAGCTGGAGAAAAGGCTAAGGAGATTGATAACTTAGGTTTTAAATTTTGAATACAAATGATTCCTCTTGAAGAAAGAATTTTAATTGGAAGAGATTTAAATGGACATGTCAGTAGAGTGGTGAAGATTTTAGAAATATTGATAGTGGCTACCGTTTTGGAGTGATTAATGAAGAATATAGAGCTATATTAGATTTTGCTTTAGCCTATGATTTTGTTATTGCTAATACTTTATTCAAGAAAATAGATGAACATATTATTGCTTATAAGAATGGATCTAATAAAACACAAATTGATTATTTTCTTATGAGAAGAATAGATCTTCGAGATTGTAAAGATTGTAAGGTCATTCCAAGTGAGGATTTAAGTACTCAACATCGATTATTAGTTCTACATTTTAAGATGAAGAGTTGTAAAATAAAGAATAATATGAATCATCGTTGCAGAATTAGATATGAATATCTAAAAGACAAATAAATTTTTTTTTTATGAGTAAAATTCAATATTTAAAAATTTGGGATGTCTATGAAGAAGCAAATTCTATGTGGGATAAAGTAACAAAAACTATTAAACAAGTGACAAAAGTTGTACTTGGATAATCAAAAGAAAAGATTTTTATAAATAAAAATAGTTGGTGACAGAATAATAATGAGCAAGAAAAGATAAAAGATAAGAATGTATGTTATAATAATTGGTTTAAATGCAAAAACTTAGAGAACTGGGAAAAATATCGACCCATACGGAGTCTAAGAGAACAATCTGTGACGCTAAAAATTCTTTTTTAGTGATCTTTATAATAGATTAGATACTGAAGAGGGTGAAAATATATATGTATAAACTAGCCAAATAAAGAGAAAATAAAAGTAAATATTTAACTCAAATAAAGTGTATTAAAGATGACAATAAAAAAGTGTTTTTCTTAGAAAATGATATTCAAAATAGGTGGGTGAGTTATTTTGATAAACTTTTTAATAAAGTTTCAAAAAATATGATCGACATTAGTGATCTTAATATCGTTAATAATACTAAAATATTTCATTTTTACCGTCGCATCAGTAAAAAAGAAGTTTGGAGGCTTTAAAGAA
This sequence comes from Phalaenopsis equestris, assembly GCF_001263595.1. Lineage (NCBI taxonomy): Eukaryota > Viridiplantae > Streptophyta > Magnoliopsida > Asparagales > Orchidaceae > Phalaenopsis > Phalaenopsis equestris. The sequence continues at coordinate 19,185 of NW_018223412.1, forward strand.
AATAAAGGGTGGAAAGTCTGTAGGACCTAATGATATCTTAATTAAAGTGTGAAAATATTTAGGAGATTTGAGAATTTCTTGGCTTACTAAACTCTTTAATATTATTTTAAAAACTAAAAAAAATGTCTGAGGAGTGGAGGAAGAGTATTTTAGTCCCCATTTTTAAGAATAAAATGGATGCACAAGAGTGTGTCAATTATAGAGGAATTAAGACGACTAATCTGAATCAATTGACACTCTACCTGTGCCATCTATCTCTGTATTGGATCCCCCAGCCAATGCCAGACATTACGGATTCGGATCGAGAGAGATAGTCGATTAATAATCGAAAAACTGATTTCAATGGTTAAGAAGTTCAGTGCGATTATGTGTCATACTTTAAAGTTATGGGAGAGTGTAATTGAACACAAGTTAAGACATATTACAAAAATTTCTAATAATCAATTTGAATTTATGTTGGGCAGGTCTATTATGGAAGCTATACATTTATTGAGAGGTTTGATGGAAAAGTTCAGAGATAATAAGGACGATCTACATATGATTTTTATTGATTTAGATAAAGCCTTACGATAAGGTTCCAAGAGATATCCTTTGGAGAGTTCTTGAGAAAAAAGATGTTGATACAACTTATATTCAAGTCATTAAAAATATTTATACAATAACTATTACTTGTGTCCAAACATGAGGATTGACCAAATATTTTTTTTTATTTCTGTTGGTTTAAATTAGGGGTCAGCTTTAAGCCCATATCTTTTTGCCTTAGTTATGGATAGTTTTATTGGACACTTAAAGGAGGATGTACCTTGGTGTATGTGTTTTGCTGATGATATCCTTCTTGTGGATAAGACGAGAGAAAAAGCTCAGAAAAAACTTGAATTATGGAGTAAAATCTAAAATTACTCAAAAAGAAAACAATGATAAATGTTAAACTTCAGCACTTAATCAAGTTATTAAATCCCAATGTAAAAGAAAATATATAAAAAAATGATCTAAAAATAGACACACCATGTATGACTTAACATGATTTCAATCATCACACAAAACTATTGAATAAATAATTTAAAAGACAACAACAAAAGTATAAATCACACCAACTGAGAAGAATCATACCTCATAGTAGTGTCTTCCTTTATAAGGAGTCATCCACACTTGTGGAGTGCTCAAATTATTATGTGCTGCAAGTCGTGGCATGTTGGTTGGCGGGGTTCACTGTAAGTCCCCTCAGGTCACGGGTTCGATCCCCATTGGCGTTGGGTTCTCAAATATTTAGGCACATGGCGCGGGCTCTCATCATGGGGCCTAGCACATGGGAAATCAGTATTTGGGCCTCTACCAAATATCGATTTCATTTTAATATATATATATACATGTATATGTATATATATACATGTATATGTATAGATATACATGTATATGTATAGATACACATGTATATGTATACATACAGATATATATGTATATATATACATACAGATATATATGTATATATATACATACAGATATATATATATATCTACATATATATCTACATATATATATATATATCTACAGATAGATCTACATATGTATATATATATGTATAGATAGATCTACATATGTATATATATATGTATAGATATAGATATGTATATATATATGTATAGATATAGATATGTATATATATATGTATAGATATAGATATGTATATATATATGTATAGATATAGATATGTATATATATATGTATAGATATAGATATGTATATATATATGTATAGATATAGATATGTATATATATATGTATAGATATAGATATGTATATATATATGTATAGATATAGATATGTATATATATATGTATAGATATAGATATGTATATATATATGTATAGATATAGATATGTATATATATATGTATAGATATAGATATGTATGTTATGGTAAGAATGATCTTAATTTATTAAAATTAAATGAAAATATGACACTAAATAAGACTCAATGGAGAAAAAAGACGCAATGGAGAAAAATGATTCATGTAGTCGACCCCACTTAGTGGGATAAATGTTTTATTGTTGTACAAGTCAACACAACGGCTTAAGTTTGAAGCACAACTAGTGAAAAACTTCAGAGAATGCATCCACTCAAAGATTGTTCTTCGTTCATCCAATATCAGATAGTATGTAGCTTTGGTCTTTATTAGTCATCCAATATCAGATAATATGTAGCTTTGGTCTTTATTAGTTTATCTGTATTTATTTTTTGAAGTTCTAACCCCTCCGTTTACAATACTCCTTCAAGTTTAATTTTGCTTTGACGTTATCGTTTGCTTTGCCTTTGATATGCTTTACAATATTGAAATTATTATAAAAAAAAATCTTCTGATGCATCAAGATTATGCTAATCAGATTGATCCTCAAGTACGAAATATCCCAAATATTTTGTTATGTCCAATTATGTGTAACATCGAAATCTGAAGACGATTTGAAGCTAGTTATGATCTCTCAGTGAATTTTCATACTTTAATGATCATTTATCATAAATTGACTCCAGTTATCCTTGGCGGTGGACTTGATCTTTCAACTCAATTTCTGAAAAATGTATCTCTAATCCTTTTGAATAGGCGTTTGTGGGCTAAAAACATTTGATAGCAATCGAACCAGGATTTTTTTCTTCCATGCTTCAAAGTGAATGCATTAAATACATTCATGGAGTAAGAACAAACAAATTTTTCAGCTGTACTCCAACTATAAAATTAATAATTATCCACATAAGAACAACTTTAAGTTGAAAACTTTGTTTCATAACGATATCATAAGTCAGTACATCTGTTTCCTATAATATTTTGAAGCTCATCTATCAGATGCTGTAAGTAGACGCCAATTTTACCTTTTGGGCTGTAGACCTGGTATGATCAACATTAGAAATAAGAATGACAGGGTCATACATATATTAGAGGGCACTGACTGACATGAATAAGGTGTTGTAGCGTGACTGTATGGTGTGATGTGAACCTGTATGAACATATGATAAGTCTAACATTGTATGGTTCAGCTGCAAAGATGGGATAACTACGAACAAAGTGTTTTCAAGCTTGACTAGTTGACGAATGACTTATAAAATTAATATAAAAAAAATTTGATACCGTGTCATTCAATGTGAGGAGCTGTACGCATAAAAGAGAAGTTGTTGAAGCTGAGACATGAGCGAAACGTAGAAGAGACACTTGAACAATATATATATAT
>NW_018223412.1:22473-26190 GCF_001263595.1 Phalaenopsis equestris
TACTCTTTTGCTGCTCCTCATATTCAGGAAGAATCAGGTGCAGAGGAGACATTTCATAGTTTACATACACTAGAACCTATCGTTGTTGCAACGGTTGACAATCTTTCTATTGCGGTTCTACCACCTCGCCTCATAAGAACGAGCAAATCGTTACTGTTAGCGCAAAGGGCTCATCAACTTATATATGCCTGACAATCTGTTGACCAACACATTGATCCGATGAGTCAGTCTTCGGATGAGGAATGATAGGTTTACACATTCAGGAGGAGGAAGAAGAATGAAGGCCTACTTAAACTCAGGAATTTAATGGATGATACATTGGTTACTTCGGGTAATGACACACAACTCACTAATTTGTTAGTTGGCTTCCTTCCTAGAACTAGAGGCAGGGCAAGATTAAATTGGGCGTTCCCAACAACTTGGTTTGGTTTTTCGGGCTTTCATGTATCTTTTCTTTTTTAGGATTTTTGTGTGTTGTATCGTGTGAGTAGGGTGCTTTTTTGGGCCTACTCATACAACATATCTGTAGCTTTTCTATTTTAATATATTAGCCCTTGGGCTTTGACAACATATATATATATATATAATACTCTTTTGCCCCATTTGTTTGAACCTATCAGTATCACAAAATCTGCATTTCATCCCCACTGCATTAATCTTGTAATATAACATGCAACTGTTAACATAACAATTTATCTTTTTCAGATAGTGATCCTAACTTCAACACTAACTTTTTGGTTCTATATAAATCATTTAGAATTAAATTCTCTATTGGATTAGTCTTCTTTAATAATGTTGTTTTATGATTGAAACATTCTCTGGATATGTCTCAGCATTTTCAGTGATATCAATAACTTCTTATGAATAGTGCAACCTTCTCATAAAGTTTGTTGTGCAACATTTAATAAGTCATAGAATTATTGTGCTTCACTATTCAGTGTTTTATCATCATCAGAAACACTTTCAATAAAATGAGCTATGCGAGTTCCATCAATCATTTTCTCATATACTATATATTGTGTTCCGTTTGAGGGGTATAACTTATGGGGCACTAGCATGAGCGTATTGAGCATCTGGTTCAAACTCACTATATGAAGTCTAGTACCAATAATTGGGTTTAAATCCCCAACAATATAGATCCTACTTCACTTCTTCAAGTGTCAGGTACACTTGATTCTTACGTTTTGCACAGAGACATTGGAACTTGCTTTCTGAAAGGTAAACAGGCAATTATGATGCCACCTGCACAAATTCCTCAACATGATTCAAGTGCTCAACAGTGAGTCCTTTTCTTCCTGGATAAATTTGTTTTACATCCATGATCTCAAATTTCAAATATTCGTCTGTAACATATATATAGATTTATACATTTAGATAATAGTCGTACAAATCACACAAATCTCATTATTATATACATACAAACTCACTAAGTGGGGTTGGCTAATTGAATCTTTTTTCTCCATTATGTCCTATTGAGTGTCATATTTGTCATTTAATTCTAATAGATTAAGAACATTTTTTATACAATATGCCTTGGTCTTTTTAGAGCATTGCAATATTTATCTCCATCTTATAAATTTTTCCTTTATGTTTAAACGATACTTTTCTTTCACACAAGAGACTTTATGATTCCTCCATTTCAACCATCCAACTTGAATTATGCTAATAATTAACATCCCCATTTATTGGGCTCTTCGTCGCCTATAAGGATTTCAAGAGTAAACTTGCTAGTCTCGAGATCCACTTCGCGTCGATGTTGGAGGTCGGAGCAACTTCTGCCCCACACTTAAAACGGTCGGGAGCAGTAGTTCCAGAACTGCTCCAAATTCCCCTTAATGGCAATGATCACTCCATCGCCCTAAAACTTCACTACAACATGTTATGTTGGGACAAGGACCCTGAAGATTGCATTATAGATCAATGGTAAATCAACCACCGGAAAGTCCTCCTTAAAGGTGAACTGCTTCTCACCTTTTCCCCAAGTGACAGCTAATGCAATTATTTCTAGTACTTCCTTTCATTCGAGGAGTAATTTGGTTGGTGGAGTCTTTTGGTCATCCTTGCGTCTCATCTTGTCAAATATTGACTTTAACAAAATGTTCACAAAGTTATCAATGTTGACGAAAATATTACCTATCTGATAGTTGCTTATCATTGGTGTAATGACGATAACATCGTTGCAAGGGTTCATCTGAGGGATTAGATCCGTATTGATGAAAATGATACGTGGATGGGTGCTACGCTTCGGAGCAAAAGTGGTTGCACATAGTTCTCATGAATGGATCCTCTTCTGATTAGCCCGTAAAGATGAATCTAGCAATTTGACTAGGGTTTTTGGTTATTAGATACCCAATGAAAATGGTTGGCACTATCCCAACAATGTGGATGTCATTTGCTTGGATTAGCTTATCCGTGATTTCTTCTAAAAGAGCATTCCCCTGCCTCTGGGTCAATGCTTCTGGTGCCACAAATTTCTTGAGTTTTCCAGTTCTAATAAACTCCTCGACCAGGCTCTAGATGTGTCTGCTTTCCTCTGTGTCGAAGTCATGGCTGAGTCCCTGTGGTAAGCACATTACTGCTTTGTGTCTTAGAGAAAAGGTCTGGCTTGCATCGATGGAGCCTTCTTAAAGTACTCCTCATTTGGAATAGCCTGCACAAATTTTACCATTGAGAATCTCAACTAAGTTGCCTCCAAGGTCACGCCATCTTTCAAAGGTCGCTCATGATAACAAGTCAACCATTTGTTAGGATACCAAGCCTGACCTCCTCAGTTGTGGTTGTTGTCAGCCCCCCTGTTGTCCTAGGGAGGTCAACAATCTTCGTAAGGTGGATGAACAGAAGGGCACGAGTCTTCCCTTAGTCATCATTTATCGTCTCTGAGGGTCGTTCTCTGCAGACAACGGTCTCTGCTTTAACAAAAGCAGGGTTGGAGTTGTACTCTTTGGCCAAAATAAGATTATTAGTCGGCTCTAACAATTTGACTAGGGTTTTTGGTTATTAGATACCCAAATGATAACAAAAAGGTCCATCATTCAGCCCCTAGGCTAAGGCAAAATGTGTCCCTCACCTCCCACATCTCCTTTTGGAATTGCATCGCGAATGATCGGGGGCACTTATTTTCCCTGCATGATCTACAACAGTATCTACAAACTCTTCTGCGGCTTTTGAGCGCTGACAAACTGCGCCGCAAACATTATTTTAGAGTCAACAAAGGAGGTGATCACTCTCGCCGCTAGCCTGTTGAACCACCTTAGGGCCGACTCCTTCAGCGTGGTGAAGAACATGCAACACTTAAGAGCATCGGTAATCATGAGCAAACAAATGGTCGACTCAAAAGAGGCAATATTGTTGGACAAATCAGTCCGACGTTTACAAGATTCAAATGATCATATCTTGAATTTCTTCAGAGATTCAGCTTTAGAAATTTATCGAGAGAATGCATTCTCCGATTAGCAGGGGGCTCAGTGCGCCCGATTCACTGTTTGTCCACCGGTGCAGACCCAACACTATATTCGTACTGGGAGCCTCCTCGTCTTTCCGGGGCTTGAGTTATCCTTTGACCGTTGGTTTCTTGCTTTTTTTTTCGAGGTTCTGCTCTCCATGGTTTTGTTCTCTTCCTCTTGTTATAGCTTCTAAGATAGCCTCTATTATCATCTCTGTTATCATATCTAGCATATGATCTCTTAACTCATAGGTTTTTTGCTCCATAAACTCCCT
>NW_018223413.1:0-420 GCF_001263595.1 Phalaenopsis equestris
ATTCAGAATCCCTAAATTTGCCCCAAATTGGCTATTTCCCCAAATTGGCTATGTCCCCAAATTCACAAAAATTGAATTCCCTAACCCCAAAATTGACACTCAATTGATGTTGAAAACTCTTCATGACATTCTTATAAACCATTTTCAACCATCAATTTGAACTTAACCCAAAATTGGCCCAACCTAAACCCAAGTCTAACCCAACACACCCAAATTGACCAAATGCCCAAAATCCCACTAATTGAACCTCCAAATTAATTCAATTCAAAATTACTCCAAATCTCTTCAAAACCTCTTGAGACAATCATCTACACAAAGTTGATTAATCAATTGAGATCAAATCTATGGCTAGCCTAACTGAAACCCAACTTCTAGTAATTTGGACCCAAACTGAGCCCATGCACCAAAATTGACTTAGCC
>NW_018223414.1:0-791 GCF_001263595.1 Phalaenopsis equestris
ACACCAGGTAAACCATTCCTTATAACTAAATAACCGAGACATAGGATTTTGAGGTTGTCTGCCTAGTACGACATGAATCCTCAACTTATCTTTAGGCCTTCATATGGCTTTGCTATATAATATAAGCTCTAACACGTTTTAGAATTCCAAGGTTATCGTTTGTCACAACCTAAATCCTCACATCTTCCAGCTCTTTGTGGGATTGTCTAGCACAAATTTAAGCCCAAATTAATAAAATTGGCTGGATGAAATATATAAATGTTTCTCCTCTAAATAGAAACCAAATTGTAGGATAGCTTGGGAAGTCACCGAGGTTTTCCTCAGGATCCATGACATCCCCTAGTTGTTCCTCGTTTGGATTCTAGAAATAAATTTTTCAAATTTGAGTCATTCCCCTTTCACACCTCTTTATTTGATCTCTTTGAAAAGTCCTATCCATTGAATTCCTAAAGATAATATCTCCTAATTTTTATTAAGAGTTTTCTTAGGTGACTTCAATTATCTAAGATGTAATTAACTATAATGTATATAAGAAACTTTCAAGAACCCAGCTTAATATAAACTCTATTTAATTTGTCATATTAAATAGTGGAACTTGTCGGCTTATAATAAAGCGGTTTTACAGACCAAACGATGACATACATTTCTTTGTTTATTTGATTGAGCTTCACTACCAAGTCATGTGTTTATCTTTCAAAATTGATACATAGCTTGAGATATAGTGCTCTTTCATCTAAACTTTGAAAGATATGGGACTGATTTGATTTCATATTTTTCTAAAACTATATATA
>NW_018223414.1:1410-3997 GCF_001263595.1 Phalaenopsis equestris
CAGTGACTAGCTCCACCAGGTGTGAAGAATCCACTTCAGCAATAATACAATTCCACTTGACTTCCTTAGCAAATTTTAAGGCCCAATAAAGAGCAGCAGCTTCTGATTCCAAAGCATATTCTGCAATGTAGGGGGCCTTGAAATAAAGCAAAACTTTGCCAGTGTGATCTCTAAAAATACCTTCAATACCTCAATACCAGCTTTCTTATTTATGAAGCTTCCATCAGTGTTTATTTTAATGAAAGGGTAAGGAGGCTTCTCCTATTTAACCTTAATAACAATAGGGTGTTGAGTATCAACATTAGTCAAAACCTTCAAAATCTGAGGGAACTTCTTCCAATTAACCAGCTTATATAAATAGGCCTGGTAGTTAGCTGCCACAGAATCAGAAGGAGACACACTGTCCTCATGCTTCTCCTTGTTCCTAGCATTCCAAATAAACCAAAAAAAAATGAAGGGAAGAGGCATCAGGTTTATTTCCTGCCAGTCTCTCAAACTATCTTTTAAATTGCCCCAGCCCACATTCAACAGGTTCAGTTTACTGTTAGAGTTCAACTTGTTCCAAACCTCCCTAGCAAAATTCCATCTGAAAAAGAGATAATCACTGGATTCTTGATTATTATTATCTTGAGGGGCCTTTCAATCCTATCAGCTTCAATATATCATCTTTTGGAATTAAATCATTCAGGACTCTCCAAGAAAAGGACAACATAGGAGTCAATTACTAATATTCAACTTGCAGTCTTCCCATCTAAATAGACTATTATATATGTCCTTTGAAATGTTGGATCTGGTTCTTTTAATTAGCTGAATTTGGTCTTTTTTATTTCTGTCAAAATGGATTTTTGAGATACTTCTAGATGAAAAATATTTCAAGATTTTGTTCAATGCATCCTCAGACCACTCATTGCCATTCTAACAGACTTTAACCAGTAAATCTTCATCTTTTTCATTCTGAAGTGGCTCCAATTGATCAGCAGGGCACCAGTTGTCCTTCCAGAAGTTGATCTCTCCCTTTCCCAGCTCCCAGATAAGATATTTGTCAATCTCCTCTCTTCGCTTAAGCATATGGGTCCAAATCTTGGAGTCTCCAACCTTCTTAGTAACATCTCCAAGGTGAGCATTTTTACAATATTTTGCCATCATAAAATTGGCCCACAGGCTTTCATTTTGTCTAAATCTGAGCCATAGTTTACACATGCTAATGTGTTGCATATGATGTAGACCCTTAAAACCCAAGCCTCCAGCTTCATAAGGTTTAGCCACTCTTTGCCAACTAGCCCAAATCATTTGCTTCCAAATCATTTACTTCCAGTTCCCAGCCCAAAGAGATCTATTGAAGGTTCTCTCCAGCATCAAAGTGGTGCTTCTTTTCATATTAGCCACTTGGAGGGTATAAAGGGGGATAGATGTGAGGATGCTCTTTAGGAGGGTGATCCAACCCCCATTAGATAAGAAAGAGTTAGTCAACCATTGAAGGGTAGAATTGATTTTGTCTATAACCTCATCAAACTGTGTCTGTTTGATTCTACCTCTGACAAATTGGGTGCCCAGATATTTAAAAGGTATGCTCATGGTAGAAAAACCTGTGAATTTTGCTGTCCACTGCCTGATTGGAACAAAAACTCTCTTGCTTGCTAGAAATCGGCATTTTTCTTTATTAACTTTCAGCCCAGATACTTGTTGAAATTTGTTCAAGCACTCATCAAGGTATCTAGTTGCACCCTTGGTTGCCCTTGTGAAGATGAGAATATCATCAGCATAAATAAGGTGACTTATATCCATCTTAGCTTTGTTGTGATAGACATTGAAACTTTTCCTTTTCTCCTGACCATCAATGAGTTTTAATAGATAATCTAAAACTAGAAGCAAAATAGTAGGGGAGAGAGGGTCACCTTGTTTAAGTCCTCTATTTGCTTTGAAAAAGCCATGTGCTTTCCCATTTATGAGGACTGAATTGGCATTGGCCTCTAGCCATGTTTTAATGGTCTGGCAAAATTCCACTGAGAATCCTCTAGCCTCTAAACATTCCATAATAAAGTCCCAACCATATCATAAGCCTTCTTTAAGTCCAGTTTATAAATAACATTTCCTCCTCTGCAGGGTCTCTCCAAATCTTGTAATAATTCTTGAGCAAGAAAAATCGCGTGCCCTATACTTCTCCCTTTCACAAAATCTGCTTGATTGGTGCTGATAAGCTTGGGTAGAACTGGTTGAAGTCTGCTCACCAGAATTTTACTGACAATTTTGCTGATAACATTGGTAAGACTTATAGTTCTGAATTGACTCCAGCAGTTTTTAATAGAATTCCTTAGAATGAAAACAATTGAAGAAGCACTGAAGTAATTAGGGAGAGGATGGCCTTTGAAAAAGTGTTGGATAGCTTGAATAACCTCCACCTTAATCTCCCCCCATGCTTTTTTGTAGAAGTCTGCAGTAAATCCATCAGGACCAGCTGATTTACTGTTGTCAATGGACAACAAGGCTCTCTGAACTCCTCCTCAGGAATATCAGTTAGCTTTAGCAGTGAACTGTGAATTGTTTGCTTTCTAAAAACAATTGTTTATCTATGTGGCCTTTGTCTGTA
>NW_018223415.1:0-962 GCF_001263595.1 Phalaenopsis equestris
AGTACTACGAAGTATGTGGTTATATGTTCAATTTTTCTTATTTATATTTCTTACTTTGCAACGATACCAAAAACTTGACTCCAAAGTAAATAAGAGTGCAACTATTATATTTAAATATTGGGATACTACGCAAGTATAGGTATCATAATCACGTAATATATGACTTTTTGATTAAGCCCTGAATATCGAACCCACAGGGAGAATTACAATCTGTTAATAAGGAATTAGATTACAAACTCTTTGAAAAATATTCTTACCCAAACTGTAGATGTTATAATAGGATTGAAAGTTCAATTCTTTTTTATAATTTTTTATAATTGAAAATCAAGCAAACAACTAACTAAATTTAACTAGATATTTATAAAATGAATGCAATATAAATAAAATATTTTTTCCTTATCATGAATCAGTAACAAGTATGTGAATTCTGTTGTGGAATTATTCAAATTGTGTTATGTCAAATAGGAGCAATATTATTCCTTACATTTACTAGAGATGTTATAAAGAATATTGGTTAATTTAAAGTTTTAATAGTCTTGAAAACGGGCTACCTAGGGAAGATACTAACTTCACTCTAGAGTTACCTCTTCTCCCTCCACATGGGGGCTAACATCTCGTATCAAAACTTAAAACAATAAACCGAATTGAGGACTTTAGTCTATCACTCTAAAGTCCTCTAACTCTATACCCTTCAATGTTTATTTCCCTATTTTTTTGCACTCAATCATATGAATTACATTTTTTATCCATACAATCTCATGTGATTTTTATCATTAGTTGACTGATATAATGTCATCTCGGATCTTACATGTTCTCACAACAAATATTAACATCTTAATTGGTCAAATCAAAAAGTAAGCAAAGTACAATGTCTAAAATCATCACAACTTATTTCAACATTAAAGACCAATACTACTCACAACTTCCATCAAACACTTAATCACTTATCATTTTAAGGAAAA
>NW_018223416.1:0-1063 GCF_001263595.1 Phalaenopsis equestris
AGTATATGTTTAATCTCTCTATTAGAAACTTCAGCAAACCTACTGATTTGAGGATGATAGGCAGTAGCTATTCTATGAATAATATTAAATTTTTCTGCCAATCTCTGAATGTATCTATTCTTAAAATGGGATCTTCCGTCAGTGATAATCATTCTAGGCATTCTGTATCTGGTGAAAATATTTTTCATTAAAAACCTTGAAACACTTATAGCATCACAACGAGGTAAAGCTTGTGCTTCAATCCATTTTGAAACATAGTCTACTGCAATTAATATATATAAGTTCCCAAATGATAGAATAAATGGTCCCATAAAATCTAATCCCCAAACATCAAAGATCTCAACTTCTAACATGAAATTCAGAGGCATTTCATTTCTTCTAGATATAATACCTACTCATTGCCATTAATCACAAGTTTTTATGTATCTATAAACATCTCTAAAGATAGTAGGTCGATAAAATCCATCTTGTAAAATTTTATAAGCAATTTTATCAATCCCAAAATGTCCTCCAAATTCAGAACCATGACATTTCTGAATGATTAGCTCAGTTTCTTCATAAGGTACACACCTTCTCATAATCATATCCTTACATTATTTATATAAAAATGACCTATCTACTCTACTAGGGTTTTTAGTCTTTTCAAGTATTTGTTTAATCTCTCTATTAGAAACTTTAGTCAACCCACTGGTTTGAGGATGATAGGTAGTAGAGATTCTATGAATAATATTAAATTTTTTGTCAGTCTCTGAATGTATCTAATCCTAAAATGGGATCCTCTGTCAGTGATAATCATTCTAGGCATTCCGTATCTAGTGAAAATATAAAACTTTGAAACAGTTTTAGCATCACAACGAGGAAAAGCTTGTGCTTCAATCCACTTAGAAACGTATTCTACTGCAATTAATATATATAAGTTCTCAAATGAAGGAATAAATGGTCCCATAAAATCTAATCCTCAAACATCAAAGATCTCAACTTCTAACATGAAATTCAGAGTTCATTTCTTCTAGATACATTGCCTACTTGTTGACATCGCTCACAAGTTTTTATATATCTATAA
>NW_018223417.1:0-1535 GCF_001263595.1 Phalaenopsis equestris
TCGTCAGGTACGCTTTTACAGTTTACAATACCATCTTAATTTTATACTTTCCACACTGTACTTTAATGCTTATAAACTTGCATGTTAAACAACAATGTCACCCTCCACAAAAACCAAAACTAAATAAATCAAGATCAAATTCACCGTCACAACATTCAAATATAAAACAACTCAAAATTTAATCACAAACATCACAAAAATCATAATTACAACTAAATTAAGACATCTCTATTGGATGATCAGGAATCCCTCAGAGGAGGTAACCTACGGTTGCTGATGAGGCTTCCCATGGTCTAAATGAATGTGTGCAACTCATTAAGTTGAGTTTAGTAAGTTCATTTGGACTAAGTAAATGCAATAGAAAATAGTGGTATCGGAATGAGGGAACCATAGGATCGTAACCGGTGTCGCTCTAATGAACTTTAACATGCCCCCATATGCCCCATAATATTTAAGGAACTACAAACATAAAGCCATTTGATTTGAAATTATAACCTGACACCCTAGAAAACTTAAACTCGTCAAGACAAGGATCATGGAGCTAGCAATGTGGGCAACACGACCATCTTCAACAGCAAAACATATCTTCCCTGGCTAAAAAAATTTCCTTCCTTAAAATTAAACAACCAAGTCATAGGATTTTGAGGTTGTCTGCTTATACAACATAAATCCTCACCTTATCTTTAGGCCTTTGTATAGCTTTATTGTACAATATAAAGCCCTAACTCGTCTTAGGATTCTGAGGATCTCGTTCGTCAGAACCTAAATCCTCACATCTTCCAGGCCATTTATGTGTTCGTTTCATACGAATGTAAGCCCTAACAAATGAAATTGGTAGGATGAAAACTTAAATATTTCTACTTACAACTGAAGCCAAACAGTAGGATAACTGAGAAGTCACTGAGGTTCTTCTTCGGATCTGTGACATCCCCTAGTTCTTCCTCTTTTAAATTCAAAAAACAAAATGTTCCAAATTTTAGCCATTCTCATTTCACACCTTTTTGTCCGATCTCATTACAAATTGCTATCCTTTGACCTCTTTGAATATAATATTTCCTGATTTTTATCGAAAGTTTTCTTAAGGTGACTTCGGTCATTTAAGATGTAATTCATTGTAGGGCTTGCCCTTGTTGGAAGCTTGTCCAAACCCAGCTTAATATAATCCCATTTTAATTCTTCATGTTAAGTAGGGGAACTTATGGGCAAATAAAATGGTTTCGCATACCAAACGGATGTCATGTATTTCTTAGTTTATTTGATTAAGCCTCATCCTTAAGTCTTGTGTTTATCCTTCAGGATAGATATAGAGTTTGAGGTATAATGCTCTTTCATTTAAAATATGAAAAGTTTGGGGTCAGTTTGATTTCATATTTTTTAAAACTTATATATATGTAAATTAAAATGTCCTTCCGAAGCGGGCGACGGGATTTTGATTTTGGTGACCGACAACATCCAATGGGCAACTCCTTTAACCAAAATAGTGCCGACAACTTCTAGTGGCTCTGCTGGGGACTAGCTTCTCTCTCCATTTAAAT
>NW_018223418.1:0-234 GCF_001263595.1 Phalaenopsis equestris
GACTGATTTTTGGAAAGACTTGTCACTTACAAGTACAATTGGAGCATAAAGCATATTGGGAGATTAACGAATTCAATTATAATTTGAACGATGCTGGTAAGAAAAGATTGTTACAATTAAACGAATTGGAAGAATTAAAAAATGAATCTTATGATAACGACAGCATTTATAAGGAGAAACTAAAGTTATGGCATGATCGAAAGATTAACAAGAAGAACTTTGAACCAGGACAAG
>NW_018223419.1:0-994 GCF_001263595.1 Phalaenopsis equestris
GAGAGAAAATGAACAGCTGAAGAAGTGGAAACAAGAGGTCAGAGGTCAAAAGTATAGCAGGTGATTTCACCAATATAAATCAGCTTAAATATGGGTTCAGCGTTGTGTGAAGAGGATGACGTGAAGGTAGGGTAGAGGCGGCATTTTTGTCAAGCGGAGGAGGCAGCGTCGGTACCTTGCAGAGGAAGAGGAAGCAGGAGGAAGAAAGTACGTGCATGGGAGCCGAAGCCGAGTCGAAGAAGAAGAGAGGAAGAAGGTTCGTGTTTGACAGCCGAAGTCGAGTCCAAGAAGAAGGAGCGACTAAGGAGAGTCATGCCCTAACTCACAACGAAGAGGAAGAGGGAAGGAAGGAGCTTTGCGGAGGACAGTTCTTGCGGGAAGGAGTCGAAGCCGTGTGTGATCGAGCCGAAGAAGAAGAAAAGGGAATGAGTCGCCCTTGCGGGAAGAAGTCGAAGTGCGGGGAGAACCGTGGAACTACGATATCCAATCATGCATTTCTGACTCCAGTAATGCATTTCTGACTCAGTAATGTCATGTGTTACATGGGCTCACCTAAAAAAATATTAAAGTGAAATCACGTCTCCATAATAACCCTCGAAATAACTTAGAAATAATCTTCGCGGTTCCACTTCAATAACTATGAAATAATCTGCCTCAAAATAACACCTCAGAGGTTATTTTAGGATTTTTGCTTGGTTATTTCAGGGTTATTGAAGAGAAACCAGTATATTCTACTTCAATAACTCCAAAATAACTCAGAAATAGTCTCGAACTAACCTCTGCGGTGTTATTTTGTGGTAATTGAAGTGGAATAGCGGAGGTTATTTCAGGATTATTTATGGGTTATTTCGGGGTTATTGAGGTGGAATATATGAATTTATCTTCACTAACCTCAAAATAACTCCTAAATAACCCCGAAATAACCTCCTTGGTTTCACTTTAATAATGTTGAAATAATCTGTGAGGTTGCACATGTGGCGGCGTATTATTAGAG
>NW_018223420.1:0-2008 GCF_001263595.1 Phalaenopsis equestris
TCTAGAGCTCTCACCACCTCCTCTTTTTTCTCCTCATTAGGTCAAAATCTTTCCTTTAATGATATGGATGAGTTTTCCCAAGAGTTTCTTAAACACCCCTCCAAAATTTGGCCTTATCCATTGCACAAGTACACATAACCTATTGGAAAACTGACCTTAGGCTCTATTTAGAGCCAAAATTGATCGGAAAAGAGGCCCTTCTCATCACTTCGTACTCCTCTGCTCGCTCTTGGTCTTTCTTTGCCCCCCTTTTGTGCCACTTTACTTCCTTCCACGTCATTCCACACCATTAGTCATTTATTTTCTTTATAGCTTTAAGTTTTTGTGGTGAGTTTAAGTGTGAATTACTCTCTAAGAGTATTGAAAAGGGAGAGAAGTGAGAGATTTCTTCTTCCTACATTTCCTAAGAGAGGCTACAAGGGATTTGCTTTGAGAAAGAGTTTTAGATAAGTGTTGTTTGTTTATTATCATTGTATGAACTTTCTTTTATATATGAAGTTTGTGTTTTGTTGTATCCTTCTCATGAAGTCTGAGTAGTTTCATTTATCTTTCTCTCCACTCTGAGATATGATGAAATGAAGAGATATTTTGGATGTGCCAATGTTAAAATATAAAATAAATTGTGATGGTTTTTTAAACTCCGCTATTATTTTACATTTTGATCTGGCCAATTGAATTGTTAAAATATGTTGTGAAACATATGATTCGGGAAATGGAGTATGAGTTCTACAACCGAGTGAGAATCACATTTAAGTTCATGAAGGAGTATTTTGTTTATGAAATTAAGTGCAAATAAATAAGAAAATATACATTGTTAGGTGTAGAATTGGGGATTTTTAGGGTGACAGACTAAAATCCCCCATTCAATCTTAGTGTTTAAGAACTAAAGCGAGAGTTAGCCTTCAGAGGAAAGGAAGTGGGAGCCAGTATCCTCCTAGCCTAACAGCAGATTTAGGGACTGAACCTATGATTAGCCAATGATTTTTTATAACACTGAATCTGGATAGAGAATTAAAATTGCTTCTATTTGGCACAATAAATATTTAAACCATTTATCTCGTCTCATTTCACCAAAAACTCATTATAGTAGGAAAGATGTTTTTTCATATAAGAAAACTTCATCACTTAAACATTGTTTAGTAGTTACTATTTTAATCTTTGCATTAAAATTTTGCTAGTACTTAATAATTTAGTTTTGATAGTATTTCAAATATTTGAAATTAGTGATTGTATATTTGTTTTATTTCTATGAATTTCCTAGTTAATTTATCATTTCAAATTTAAACCTTCGTTGTGGGATCAATATTTGGGACTTAAATAGAAAGTCTTCTATTACTTGAGAATGATACGTATACTTGCTTAGAATCCCAACATTAAGTACTTAACATTATTATTCATAAAATACCAAATCAAGTTTTCGGCACCGTTGTAAAGCGGTGTCAACTTTATAAAATTTGCACAACTATATTTTCTCAGGATCAAGTTTTTGGCGTCGTTGTCGTGGAAAGTAATGGTAAATTAGATTGATTTGGTAAATTAGGAAATTTAGAGATATAAAAATACAAAATATCAAATATATATATATATAATAAATTCAAAGAAATATATAACTATATATTTAAGAGTATTTTTAAGAAATTTTTATTTGCTTATTATATTTTTTTTTTGCAAAATATTGGATCTAAAGGTTTAGTACCTTACGATTTGGAAATAGAACGTACTATTAAAAAAATTCAAAAACAACAAAAAGCAATTAAAAATTTGAACTAAATATGGCGAATAACTTAAATAATCAAATAAATGAAAATTGATAAAGACCTTTAAAAGATTATGCTAATCCGACAGAAGATGAAATTCACTTATCTATTCAAAATTGTGATGTTATTGTTAATTCATTTGAGCTTAAAGCTGATATTATCCAAATGTTACAAAATAATTAGTTTGGAGGAACACCTACTGAAGATCCTAACTTACATCTTGCTAGTTTTCTTGAAATTTGTGCTACTTT
>NW_018223420.1:2071-6722 GCF_001263595.1 Phalaenopsis equestris
AAAGCTAAAGCTTGGTTAAATTCATTAGCACCTGGATCTATCAGAACTTGGGGAGAACTATCACAAAAATTTTTGGCTAAATATTTTCCACCCTTGAAAAACGCTAAACTTAGAAACGATATTACATCTTTTTGTTTGTTTGAAGGGGAATCGATATATGAAGCCTGGGAAAGATTTAAGGATCTCTTTAGAAAATGTCCACACCATGCTTTATCAGATTGGTTAATAATTCAAACTTTTTACAATGGATTAGTACGATCACTTAGATCTATTGTAGATGCTGTTGTAGGTGGATCACTGATGTTAAAACCCTTGAAGAAGCACGCTCTATAATAGAAGCAATGGCTACTAACAATTTTCAATGGCCCTTTGAACGGATAAATCCTAAGAGAGTAGCTAGTATTCATGACTCTGATGCAATTTCTATTTTAGCTTCTCAAATTGATGCTATATCAAAGAAGATTGATCAAGTTGAAGCGAACTATTCTCAAATGCCACCAATATTAGAGGAAAATTCACTAGGGCAGATAATTGATACTCAAACATCTTATGAAACTTTAAATGTTATAAATAATCGAAATAACAATCCTTATTCTAACTATTACAACCATGAATGGAAGATTACCCTAATTTTAGTTGGAATAACTATAACAATTCAATGAACCCTTCATGAAATTTAAATAACCAAGGAAATCTTAATTATCAACCTTATTCTCCACCTGGATTTAACTCTAACCCTAACCCACAAGTTAAGGAAAAGAAGTTGACGATGGAAGAAGTAATGTTGAATATGGGAAATCAAATACAAAATCAAAGGGCTGCTATTAGAAATATTGAAAATTAATTAGGACATAACGCTACTGCACTTAGTAACAGACCTTCAGGAAATCTTTCGAGTAATGTGGAAATTAATCCAAAAGAACAAAATAAGGAGCAAATTAAAGCTATTCAATTACGAAGTGAAAAAGAAGTTGAAATAAGAATCCAAAGAGAAACTGAAGTTGATGAGGAGAAGGAAGAGATTGAAAGTGACCATAATGAAAATGAACAAATACAAGTTCCCTTGGAAAAACCATTACCTCTGTTTCCTCAATGACTGAAGCAGAAGATTAAAGACAAATTATTTACAAAATTTTTGAAAATCCTTAAAAAGTTAACGATAAACATTCCTTTCATTGAGGCTTTGGAACAAATGCCAAGTTATGTAAAATTTATGAAAGATATACTAAATAAGAAAAGAAAAATTGCAGATCATGAGACCGTTGCACTCAGTGAAGAGTGTAGCGCTGTTATTCAGAAAAAGCTTCCTGAAAAGTTAAAATATCCTAGTAGTTTTACTATACCTTGTGCAATTGGTGAAAAGTTTTTTGGAAAAGCCTTATTTGATTTAGGAGTGAGTATTAATCTTATGCCCCTATCGATTTTTAAATGCTTAAATTTAGAAGAGATTTCCCCTACTACTGTAACTCTTCAGTTAGCTGATCGATCAATAACCTATCCTAAAGGAGTTATAGAAGATGTATTAGTAAAAGTGGATAAATTTATTTTTCCTGTAGACTTTATAGTATTAGATATGGAGAGATTCCAATTATTTTGGGGAGACCCTTTCTTGCAATAAGGAGAGCTGTGATAGATGTGTAAAAAGGAGAATTAATAATGAGAGTCAATGATCATGAAGTGACATTTAATAATGCAAAAACTATGAAATATTCTGCAATATAAAAAGATAATGAATGTTTTAGGAGGGAATTTACTGATTATAATGAGAAATTTAAGAAAGAGTTTGAAGAAAATTTAAAGCAAGAAGAATTTAGTGAAAATGAGAATGAAATAAAAGAAGAAAATTTAGATTATATTCAGGACAAATTTGAAACTTTAGATTTGTTGGAAAATGATAATAAAATCTTATTCCTTCAAGTATTAAACCACCTGAACTTGAACTAAAGTATTACCTGCTCATATAAAATATGTATTTTAAGAAGATTCATCTACATGGCTTGTTATTGTATCTGTAGAGTAATCTAAAATTCAAGATCAATGATGGACTTTAACATATATTAAAGGAATTAGTCCTCAATTGGTATACACAAAATTCCATTAGATGAATAATACGAACCTAAAGTTGATCCTCGGAAGAGATTAAACCGAATAGTGAATGAAGTAGTTAAAAAAGAAATCTTAAAATGGTTAGATATTGGAATTATATATCATATTTCAGACAGTGATTGGGCGAGCCCAATTCATTGTGTTCCAAAGAAAAGAGGAGTGATGGTTGAAGTAAATGAGAAAAATAAATTAATTCCAATAAGACAAGTTACTAGTTGGGGAATTTGTTTAGATTATAGAAAATTAAACATGGCCACTAGGAAAGATCACTTTCCTTTACCGTTTATAGACCAAAAGTTAGACAGATTGGCTAGAAACAAATATAACTGCTTTTTAGATGGATATACCGGTTATCATCAAATTCCAATTGCTCCCAAGGATCAAGAAAAGACAACGTTGACAAGCCCTTATGGAACATTTGCTTTTAGTAGAATGTCTTTTGGACTATGCAATGCACCTGCGACATTTCAAATATGTATGATGTAAATTTTTAGCAATTTGATTGAACATGAAATGGAAGTATTTATGGATGATTTCCTTATATTCGAGACTTCATTTGAGCTATGTTTAAATAATTTAGAAAAAGTTCTGGAATTATGTGAAAAAATCAACCTAGTACTAAATTGGGAAAATGTCAATTTATGGTTGTAGGAGCAATTGTACTTGGGCATAGAATTTTTGAAAATGGCATGGCAGTAGATCCTGCAAAAATTCAACTTATTGAAAAATTGTCACCTTCTACTACGGTTAGAGGGGTAAGAAGATTTGTAGGACATGTTGGTTTCTACAAGCGTTACATAAAATTTTTTTTTAAAAGTAACTATGTCATTATGCCAACTTTTAGAAAAAGATATAACATTTGATTTTAATGAGGAATACATAAAAGCATTTGAATTATTGAAAGAAAAATTAATCACTACACATATAATAGTCCCACCTGATTGGGAGAAACCATTTGAAAAAATGTGCGATGCTAGTGATTATGATATTGGAGCTTGTTTAGGACAAAGACACAATAAAGTTTTTAAAGTAATATATTATGCTTGTAAAAATCTAAATGATGCTCAAATTAATTACACTATGACATCGAATTTATATATGTTTAAAAATACAAGAATTTAATATTACTGCTAGAAGATTTAATTCAGCAATAGTACCAAAAACTTGACAACGGTTATAGATTTGATAAAGATGTATATATAAACTATTAAATAATGGTAAAGTCACACTTATTAACGTAACTATCATATCGCTCAAGTAATATAGGGCTCTAATGAAGTCCCAGATATCGATCCCATAGGGAGTAATATTAGAGGCTACGAACTAAGATTTTAGAAAATCTATACTTAATCACAACAATATAATTCAAATTGCCTATCTGTCACTAATAGGCAATTGAAATAAATATATAATTTTAATAAATCTTAAATAACAAATTATGCTAATAAAGTTTCTAATTTGAAATTCAATATATAAGAATACATCCTTCTCCTTGTCAAGAAATTATAGTGAATGGATAAAGTGAATCAGTTCAAATGGTATTGTGTCAAATAGGAAAATGCCTATTCTTTACCCTTTGGTCCAAGCATAAAGAACATTGACTAATCCTATGCTTGGTTATTGAATTTCCGGCTAGGCTGGGAGGATACCGGCTCTCACTTTGAAGCTCCTACGTTCCCCTCGCCTGAGGGCTAACATCTACACTTCAGCACCCAAACGACAGGACCGAATTGGGGATTTTAGTCTATCACTCTAAAATCTCGAATTCTACGCCCGATAATTTTATTTCCCTATTTATTTGCACCCAACTTCCAAGGAAAGTAAATTAAGATCAAAGTGAAAAGATCATCACAACTTCTTTCAAATTTTCAAGGCTCAACCAATTCAAATCACCATTTCACAAATCTCAAGATAAGGAGAAAGACAGAGAAAACTACTCAGAACTCATGAGGAAGACACAACAAAACTCGGAATTTATATATTAAAGCAAAGTCATATAAACTACAACAAGTAAATAACACTTATCTCTAATTCCTCCCCAGGCAAACTCCTCAAAGTTTCTCTAAATCTCTTCCTTTCTTAACAGCACACAAAATTCTTCTTCTAAGCGGCAAGGATGAAGAAATCTCTCACTTTCCCTCCACTCTTACAATCTCTCGAAGAATTTCTCACAATCTAACCCGAAATTAGACTCTCTACACGCTACTGGAACCTCTCTGACCTCTAGCGCCTCTAACTCTCTCTCTCAATTTTCGGCCAAAAATCTTTTTTAAAAGTTGTAGAAGATTTTTTCCAAGAGTTGCCTAAGCATCCCTATAAAATTTTCCACATTCAATGCATCTTTTGAATTACCCGTCGATCTCGCCGTCGTCGGCCTTGAGGGCGACTTCAGTGGACCTTCTAAAAAAATTGATCTGGAGTCTCGGGAAATTCTCACCGTCAGCGGCGTTGAGCTCGCTGTCGGCTGCGTTGGGCTCGTCGTCAGCGGCGTTGGGCTCGCCATCGGCGCCCTAGTTCAATTCTTCATATTTTGGTCTTTTTTGCT
>NW_018223420.1:7629-11888 GCF_001263595.1 Phalaenopsis equestris
TATTCATTTTCATTACAAAAATATTCCTTTAAATCTATCATAATATTTAAATATCTACAAAATATAGTTATCTGAATTAAATTCACTACATAAAATCATATTAATAATCTTTGAAAATATTTAATTTGAGAACAGCTAATAGTTAATATTTTTCTTCCCTCCCCCAAACTTAAATTTTTCAATATGAAATGATATAGGTGGAAAGAAAAATTCTAAATATAAATCATACCTCAGTATTTTAGGCATTTTCATCATTCTGAAATTTTTGCAGTCCTTCTCAAAATTTCTACTTCACCTGGTCTATAACATTAGGAGCTTTCTAGACATATAAATCATTAGAGAAATTGTTGGGTAATGAAATTTTGAAAAAAGTACAAAACTAAACATTAAGCAAACACAATATTTTTTTAACACATCCGCAATACTAAACAAAACAATTACAATTAAAATGCAAAATAAAAATCACATCACATTACAATTTAACAAATTTCAACTACCACACCAAAAAATAATTAAAAATTATCCAATTACAACATAAAAAATAAAAATGAAAGTGCAAACTCACAAACATCTATCTCTATAACAAAAATTACAAAAATAAAAGTAAAAGTACATCAACTACTATCATATGTCAAAATCCCAAACTATGTCTTCGTCTCCTTGGTCAGCAGGTGCATTGGACGGATACTGAGTATACCGAGGGCATTCAGAAAAAGTAACATCAGGCTCACCTCTGTAGCGTCGGGCCTGAGCTTCATAGTAAGCTATCTCAAAATCAGAATGCCTCTAAAGGTACTCACTATCATAGTCATGTCTACATTCTAGACTCCCAATTCTTTCTTTTATTAGCTCTATACTCTTTCGCTGCAAGTTCAACTCATTCATTAAATCGGTCATGGGAGGGGCACTAGTGGTGGAAGGTCATAACTAGTAGAGGGGATATCTCTACTAGTATAAGGTTCTTGACTCCTACTCCAGTTCTCCATTTTTCATGGGATTTATATGTCTTCAAATTAGTTTTACTAAAAGGTTTCATAGGGTAAATCCATTCCTCACCATCTCTAGCTTTCACTCCAGAAAGTTGGCAAAGTGCATAAATGAGGCCAAGATGTCCTAGACCTCCATTTGTTTCACTCCTTGTCGTGGTCAATATATTCTTAAAAATGATTCTCCCCACATTTATATTTCTATTATTTTGAATACAAAAAGTTAGAATAGCTTTATCTCTTGTTACCTCACTATGGTGATAGGTCGGTAACAGAGTAGAGGAAATAAAATAGTGTCACGTTTTAGATGTGCATTCAACATAGAAGCAGAAAAATTTACCCGTTCTCATTGCTTTATCTTCCATGTTCCTTTCCTATCAGTGAGGAAGTTGATCACATCGTTCAACGGGCCTTCCATGTATTAAAGGTTTCATAATGACATCTATAGGAGTTTGAGACTTCATAAAAAGAGTAAATGCGGGCGGCACTAAATTCAACAGAAAATCCCCGCACTTGAACGATTTCGTCCTCAGAATAGAACACGTTTAGAACACGTTGGCATAAAACTCTTTTACAATATTAGCAGCAACCTTATTGGTGGTGTAACAGAAGTTTTTCCACCTCTTCTCGGTAATAACTCGTTCAATTTCTCCTCCCAGACTCTCAAAAAATTGATCTTGTATACATTTCTTTCCTTCAAACACTGAAGTAAACCTCAATTGAGCCTTCGCATTGACGAAGCGAGACTCGTCAAACTCAAGTTGCCTCTTGTGTCATGGAGCCATTTTAATCTAATCAAAATTATAAAAAATAATTCCAAAATATACTTTAAATATGTAAATCATGGCTTTCAAGAGTGATTCTAAGAATTCAAAACAAAATTCCATGAATTTCTTCCCAATATTTTCTTCACATTCTCAAATTTTTTGAATCTTCTCAATGTGGAAGAAATTCACGGTGAAAATCAAATATTTTTAGTTTGGAGTGAAGCTCTTACCAAGAGATGATCAAATCCAGTGTCTAAATACTTTGAAATTTCCACCGAATCCAAGATCTTCAAGCCCTAGATCGAAACTTTTATTTTTAAGAGGAAGGGGATGATGAATAGTGGCGGTTGACTGGTCAAAATTGCAGTTAAAGGTGTTTTTTTGGGAGCTCGCCGTCGACGGGGTCTTCGGCATCGTCAGCGAGCTCTATTGGATTAATATCCTAAGTCTCGGGAAAAGTCCGCTTTCGGCAGCGTCAAGGGCGCCGTCGGCGAGCTCTATTGAATTGGTTCAGTTTCCAGCTTTTTGCACGTTTCCAGTTTTTTGCAATTTCAATCAATTTCAAGCTTCAACGACATTCGTTCAATCATTCTAAACATAAATTTAAGTGATTAAAATGATATACTAACCCAAATAAACATTCACAAAACAAAACCTTACAATTATATATAAATTCCAAGAGTTACAGTACACGTTACACGACACACATAAGTTTGGTATTTGCGTCGCAATACAAGCCACAACACTCAAAACGCTAAAAACAAACATCCTATGCTCAATCTCAACTATAATGAGATCTAAAAACATAATTCAAAACCAAAGCAAACACAAAGTTCAAACCAAATTACACACATAGACATACATGTAGCAAGGTAAATCTACTATTCTTCAGATTCAATGCTAGATTCTCCTATGAGATCACCCATTGATTGAACATAAATGAAGAGGTTATAGAAGGGTCGGTATGGAAATTCTTCAGTAGAGTTGTCGGCATTATTGCGGGGATGGTTTGTGGGGTTACCCGTAATAAGCTATCGATCGCTGGAATAGAAATCTCGTCACCCGCTTCGGAAGGACGTTGAAGTATGAAATCAAACTGACCCCATATTTTTCATAGTTTAGTTCCCCTATTTAATATAAGGGATTAAATAGGGTTTATATTAAGCTGGGTTCAGACATGCTTCCTATAAGGGCAAGCCCCTATAATAGGCATATCATTTTCATCTTCATTGGTTGGGAATCTCTCAGTTGGGTCCACGGGCATCCAAGGTAGAAGTACATTTTGTCAATTTTCATAAGATACTTGGAACTGACTGCAAACTAAGAAAATTGTGGAAGGATGTCTAAGCCCATAAGTTGATCCATGAACGATCAGCAATTATTGATCTAATATCGATCGGCAGTTCCATTTGGATGCAGTAATTCATAATTGCACTTTATTTAGTAACTTTACCGATCTTCATTGTCGGCATTAGTTTTGCAGAAATGAAGAAGTGCCAGTGTTTAGAAACGGAGCTTAGAAGTGTCGCAGAAAAACTAACATACTCGTTTTCTCTCATTTCCTAGTCTTCAGTTTCGTCCGTTAAATATTGGTAGATCTCATTCATCAGATTTCTTGTGGGGACAAAGTTGGAATAATGGTAGACAGGAACATTCTCGATCATATATAACTCATTGATCCATGCAGGAGTAAAAGTTAGCCATCTACCTCACACATAGATGACTCCCTGGTTGATTCCATGCAAATTAGCATAAAATTCCTTCACCACAATAACAACTATGGCGGTTGTAGTGTAGCACAACACTTCCCATCTTCGTCGCACAATCATCTCTTCAATTGTGTGGATGGATTATTTAATCCTGAATTTACGAATCCTTGTTCCTTGATTAATCTCTTCTTTTTCAGTGACTTGTTGAAGATTCATTGCGCCTCAGCACTAATGAACTTTCTATGGTTGAACACTTGCATTCTATGGATTTTAGGAGAATTGGATGCCATAGGAATGAATTTGGTGGATTTTCACTTTATTTTTGGGGAAATATGAACTTAGGAATCGAATTTGGAAGTTTAAAAGGAGTAACTCCCACTTAAAACCACCAAAAACCATCCATTCAAACTCCGGAAACCACCATCCCGCCTATCTCGCCTTCGGCGGCGTCGAGGGTGCCATCAACGAACCTTTATAATTTAATTGCCTGGACTCTCGGGAAAAACCCGTCGTCGACGCCCAAGGCAAAAACTGCACAGTTTTGCTCTTATCCAAATGTGTTCCAATTTTCTCTATGGATCCAATTTTTATGATGATTCAAGGGTAAATATGAGTAGTAGGGTTCTTTTTATAATGATAAAAGAATAAATGTGAGTAGTATAGTTCAATCCTACCACAAACTAACGATAATTTCAAATAAAACTACTATAATTGCAATAAAAAAATGATAACTATGGGTTTCCTCCCATAAAGTGCTTGGTTTAACATCGCTAGCCCGACCTATTCAGGTATTATTC
>NW_018223420.1:11902-12815 GCF_001263595.1 Phalaenopsis equestris
ATTATTCAGGTTAACTGATCATAAAAACCTCTTTAAAATTTGGTCTTTTACCCTCAAAATACTGTTTTAATCTATGTCCATTTACTTTAAATCTATTCCCAGTCTTTTGATCTTCAATTTCAACAGCTCCGTAAGTATAAACTTGAGTCACAGTAAAGGGTCCTAACCAACGAGACTTCAATTTTTCTGGGAATAACATCAGCCTTGTATTGTAAAGTAAAATTTCTTGTCCTGGTTCAACGATCTTCTGGTTAATCTTCCATTTTCATTTTTTCTTTATAGATTTTTGCATTATCATATGCTTTATTTCTTATTTCCTCAAGTTTATTGAGTTGCAATAATCTTTTCCCACTAGCATCTTTTTGATTAAAATTAAATTCCTTACTCACCCAATATGATTTATGCTCTAATTCTACTAGTAAGTGACAAGTCTTTCCAAAATCAGTGTGTATAGAGTCATTCCAATAGGAGTTTTATAAGCAGTCCTGTAAGCCCATAATGCGGTATCCAGTCTAGTGGACCAATCTATTCTACTAGGGTTTACAGTCTTTTCAAGTATTTGTTTAATCTCTACATTAGAAACTTCAGCTAACCCACTAGTTTGAGGGTGATAGGCAGTAGAAATTCTTTGAATAATATTAAAATTTTCTGTTAATCTCTGAATTTATTTATTCCTAAAATGGGATCCTCTGTTAGTGATAATCATTCTCGGCATTTCGTATCTAGTGAAAATATTTTTCATTAAAAAGTTTGGAACACTTTTAGCGTCACAACGAGGTAAAGCTTGTGCTTCAATCTACTTTGAAACGTAGTCTACTGCAATTAATATGTATAAGTTCCCAGATGAAGGAATAAATGGTCCCATGAAATCTAATCCACAAACATCAAAGATCTCAACTTCTAACATGAAATT
>NW_018223420.1:12826-13923 GCF_001263595.1 Phalaenopsis equestris
TTTTAGATATATTGCCTACTCGTTGGCATCGATCACAAGTTTTTATGTTTCTATAAACATCTCTAAAGATAGTATGCTAACAGAATCCAGCTTGTAAAATTTTATAAGCAGTTTTATCAATCCCAAAATGTCCTCAAAATTTAGAATCATGACATTTCCGAATGATTAACTTAGTTTCTTCATAAGGTACACATCTTCTCATAATAAGATGCTTACATTGTTTATATAAATAAGGTTCATCCCAAAAATATGCTTTTACATCATGAATGAATACATCATGAATGAACATGAATGAGTTTTCTTTGTTGTTGCAATGTCAGCTTAGGTGACAAAATATCACTTACAATCTGTCAAGATCGGACACCGCACGCACCTATAGCATGCCATAGTAATTTCCACTCATTAATATTATATAGTTGTTCATAAAGAAAACCATCTGTAATTTCATTGTCGATGTCAGATAATTCAGGATTTTCGAATCTCGACAAGTGATCAGGAATTTGATTATCAATTACCTTTCTATCAATAACCACAAGATCAAATTCTTGTATCAAAAGTATTCATCTAATTAACCTTGGTTTGGCATCCTTCTTTTGCATCAAATATTTAATAGCAAAATGATCAGTGTGCACAACATATTTAGTCCCAATTAAATAAGATCTAAATTTGTCTAAAGCATACACAATGGCTAATAATTCTTTATCCGTAACAGTATAATTAATTTGAGCATCATTAAGAGTTTTAATAACGTAGTATATAACTTTAAAAAAAATTTCATACATTTGTCCAAGAACAACACCAATTGCATAATCACTAGCATCACACATCAGTTCAAATGGTTTCTCCCATTTAGGTGAAATTATAATAGGGGTTGTGATTAATTTTTCCTTTAATCACTGAAAGGCATTTAAATAGTTTTCAGTAAATTCAAATTTCTTGTCCTTTTATAAAAGTTGGCATAGAGTTTTAGTAATTTTTGAAAAATCTTGAATAAAACCCCTGTAAAAACCAACATGTCCAAGAAAACTTCTAACCTCTCTTACATTTGTAGGAGGTGTTAATTTAGATATAACTTGAATTTTTGCAGGGTCTGCTTC
>NW_018223420.1:14013-14282 GCF_001263595.1 Phalaenopsis equestris
TTTAGAACTAAATTAGTTCTTTCGCATAACTCTAAAACTTTTTCAAGATAATTTAAACATGCGTCAAATGATGTTCTAAATACAGAGAAATCATCCATAAATACGTCCAATCCATCATCAATTAACTTACTAAATGTAGAAATCATACATCTCTGGAATGTTGCTGGTGTATTACATAATCCGAAAGGCATTCTTCAAAAAACAAAAGTTCCAAAAGGACTAGTAAATGTTAACTGGTATATCCATCTAAAAAACAAAAATATTTGTGC
>NW_018223420.1:14547-15796 GCF_001263595.1 Phalaenopsis equestris
GGTTTAATCTCCTTTGTGGATCAACTCTTGGTTTATATTGTTCATCTAGTATATTTCTGTGCATACAGATCGAAGGGCTGATTCCCTTAATATCAGCTAAGGTCCAACCAAAAGCTTTCTTATATCTTTTTAATGTATCCAAAAGTCTTTACCCTTGCAAATCATTTAATTCTGAAGATATAATAACAAGTATTGTAGATGAGTCTCTCAGAAACACATACTTCAAGTGGTTTGGCAAGATTTTCAACTCAAGTTCAGTGATTTTATAATTTACAAAACTAGATTCTTATCAGCAATTTCTATAATATCTAGCATCTCAAATCTTCCCTGAACATAATCTAATTCTTTATTTTCCAATTCGTCCACTGTCTTCAAATTATTCTTTCTCTTCAAAATGTTCTTTAAAATGCTCATTCAATAGATGTTCACTAATTTCTATGCAAAAACATTCATTATCTCTTTCAACAGCAGGGGATTTCACAACGTTAAAAGTCACTTCTTGATCATTAACTCTCATAGTTAGTTCTCCCTTTGAACATCTATCATAACTTTTCCAGTAGCTAAAAATGGTCTCCATAAATTTATAGGTATTTCTTTATCTTCCTTTATATCTAAAAGAATGAAATCCACAAGAAAGATAAATTTATCAACTTTTACTAACACATCTTCTATAACTCCCTTAGGATAAGTAACTGAACGATCCGCTAACTGAAGAGTTATAGAAGTAGGTGAGGCTTCTCCTAATCCTAATCCTAATATTTTGAAATTGATAGAGACATAAGATTAATGCTGGCTCCCAAATCACATAAAGCTCTTCCATAAAATATTTCACCGATAGCACACGGCATAGCGAAACTACTTGGATTGTTTAATTTTTCAGGAAGCTTTTTCTTAATAATTGCAGTACACTCTTTGCTAAATGCAATAGTTTCATTATTTGTGAACTTTTTTTTTTAATATCTTTCATAAAATTCACGTAATTGGGCATTTGCTCTAAAGCTTCTATGAAGGGAATATTTACCGTTATTTTTTTAAGAATTTCTAAAAACCTAGAAAATTATTTATTCTATTTGTGTTGCTTCAATCTTTGAGGAAACGATGACGGAGGTTTCTCTACAGTAATTTTTATTGATGTAAGTGGATATTCTAAATCTGGGTGTTCATGATCATTTTCTTTTTCTGTATCCACTTTCTCTTTTTCAGTTTCTATTTTATCTTTCTTTTTGTACTCTTGTTTCCAATTCTTTTC
>NW_018223421.1:0-3343 GCF_001263595.1 Phalaenopsis equestris
AGTAGAATCCTCTTCTATCAATTTCATCCTTCTCAACAGTTGTATCAAACTTCATTCGGTATGCCCAGGGTGACTAAAATGCTCTTTCATCCTCCAGTTTAGATGATCGAAGAAATCAGAGATATTATTAATTGCATTCATAACATTTTGTGCCTCTTTCTCCAATTTCTTGATTCTGCATAGGATCACCAGTGTTTTGTTTGGAACTAAAGGTTGTACAGGCAGTGAAATCTGGGACGATTGATCCACAATAATAGTCATATCGTTTTCGTCTTCATAGGCTGGGAATCTCTCAGTTGGGTCCAAAGGATTCCAAGGTAGAAGTACCTTTTCCCAATTCTCATAAGATACTTGGGACTGACTGCAGAGTAAGAAAATTGTGGAAGGATGTCCAAGCCCATAAGTTGATCCATGAAAGATCAGGCCCAAAACAATATCAATCGACAGTCCCATTTGGATACAGTAATTTAGAATAGCACTTCACTTTTCTTAGAAACTTTACCGATTTTCATTGTCGGTAATAGTTTTGCAGCAATGAAAAAGTGCCAGTGTTTAGAAATGGGGTTTAAAAGTGTCGCAGAAAAACTAACATACCCGTTTTCTCTCATTTCCTATTCATCAGTTTCGTCCGTTAAATATTAGTAAATTTCATTCATCTAGTTTCTTGTCGGGACGAAGTTGGCATAATGGCAGACAGGAACATTCTCGATCATATATAATTCATTAATTCATGCAGGAGTAAAATTTATCCATCTACTTCACACATAGATGACTCCTTGGTTGATTCCATGCAAAT
The DNA here is from genome assembly GCF_001263595.1 of Phalaenopsis equestris. Taxonomy (NCBI): domain Eukaryota; kingdom Viridiplantae; phylum Streptophyta; class Magnoliopsida; order Asparagales; family Orchidaceae; genus Phalaenopsis; species Phalaenopsis equestris. Next base: position 797 of record NW_018223421.1, read on the forward strand.
TAGCATAAAATTCCTTCACCACAGAAACAACTACGGCGGCTGTAGTGTAACACAACACTTCCCATCTTTGCTGCACAATCATCTCTTCAATTAGTGTCGGAGGATTGTTCATCTTGTCCCTTGATTAATCTCCTCTTCATCAGCACTTTGTTGAGATGAAGATTCGCTGCGCTTCGGAACTAATGAACTTTCTCCGGTTAAACACTCAAAATCTATTTTGATGGTTTTCAGGGGAATTGGATGCAATAGGGATGAATTTGGTGGAGTGATTTTTTGATTTTAAGGAAATATGGACTTAAGAACCAAATTTGGGAGTTTAAATGGAGAAACTCCCGCCTCAAAACGCAAACTGCCAAAAACCACCCATTCAAACTCTAGAAACCGTTTTCCCTCCGGCCTTGCCGTCGGCGGCATCGAGGACACTATCAATGAGCCTTTAGAATATAATTGCCTGGTTCTCGAGAAAAATTTGCCGTCGGCGGCGTCGATGGCACTGTCGGTGCCCAAGGTAAAAATTACACAATTTCGCTCTCGTCCAAATGCGTTCTAATTTTTTCTATAGATATACAATTTTAATATACTTTTATGATGATTCAAGGGTAAATATGAGTAGTAGAGTTCAATACTACCACAAACTAATGATACTTTCAAATAAAATTACTATAATTGCAATGAAAGTAAAGATATCTATAGGTTGCCTCCCATAAAGCGCTTGGTTTAACGTTGTCAGCCCGACCTATTCAGGTATTATTCAGTTGACTGATCATTAAAACCTCTTTAAAATGTGGTCTTTTACTCTCAAAATATGGTTTTAATATGTCTCCATTTACGTTAAATCTATTCCCAATCTTTTGATCTTCAATTTCAACTGCTCCGTAAGTATAAACGTGACAGTAAAGGGTCCTAACCAACGAGACTTCAATTTCCCAGGGAATAACTTCAGCCTTGTATTGTAAAGCAAAACGTCTTGTCCTGGTTCAAAGTTCTTCTGTTTAATCTTCTGATCATGTCATAACTTCAATTTCTCCTTATAAATTCTATCGTTATCATAAGATTCTTTTCTTAATTCTTCTATTTCATTCAATTGCAACAATCTCTTCTCATCAGCATCTTTCAAATTATAATTAATTTCTTTAATTGCCCAATATGCTTTTTGCTCCAATTCTACTGGTAAGTGACAAGTCTTTTCAAAAATTAGTCTGTAAGGAGTCATTCTAAAAGGAGTTTTATAAGCAATCCTGTAAGCCCATAATGCGGTATTCAGTCTAGTGGACCAATCTACTCTAATAGGGTTTACAGTCTTTTCAAGTATTTATTTAATCTCTCCATTAGAAACTTCAGCTAACCCAATAGTTTTAGGATGATAGAAAGTAGAGATGCTATGAATAGTATTAAACTTTTCTGCCAATCTCTGAATGTATTTATTCCTAAAATGGGATCCTCCGTCAGTGATAATGATTCTAGGCATTCTGTATCTAGTGAAATTATTTTTCATTAAAAATCTTGAAACACTTTTAGTGTCACAACGAGGTAAAGCTTGTGCTTCAATCCACTTAGAAATGTAGTCTATTGCAATTAATATGTATAAGTTCACAAATGAAGGAATAAATGGTCCCATGGAATTTAATCCCCAATCATCAAAGATCTCAACTTCTAACATGAAATTCAGAGGCATTTCATTTCTCTATATATATTGCCTACTCGTTGGCATCCATCCCAAGTTTTTATATATCTATAGACATCTCTAAAGATAGTAGACCAATAAAATCCAGCTTGTATAATTTTATAAGCAGTTTAATCAATCCCAAAATGTCCTCGAAATTCAGAATCATGACATTTTTGAATAATTAAATCAGTTTCTTCATAAGGTACACATCTCCTCATAATAAGATTCTTACATTTTTTATATAATAAAGGCTCATCCCAAAAATATGCTTTCGCGTCATGAATGAATTTTCTTTGTTGTTGCAGTGTCAACATAGGTGGTAAAATATCACTTACAATATGGTTAACAATATCAGCATACCATGGTATTTTCCACTCATTAATATTATAAAGTTGTTCATCAGGAAAACTGTCTGTAATTTCATTGTCAATGTCAGATAATTCATGATTTTCTAATCTCAAAAAATGATCAGCAATTTGATTATTAGTTCCCTTTATATCAATAACCGCACGATCAAATTCTTGCATCAAAATATCAGTTCAAATGGTTCCTCCCAGTTATGTGAAACTATAATACGGGTTGTGATTGGTTTTTCTTATAATAACTCAAAGACATTTAAGCAGATTTCAGTAAATTCAAATTTCTTGTCCTTTTCTAAAAGTTGGCATAGAGGTTTAGTAATTTTTGAAAAATATTTAACAAAACGCCTGTAAAAACCAACATGTCCAAGAAAACTCCTAACCTCTCTTACGTTAGTAGGAGGTGTTAATTTAGATATAACTTGAATTTTTACAGGGTCTACCTCCATGCCATTTTTCAAAATTTTATGCCCTAACGCAATTCCTCCTGCAACCATAAATTGACATTTCTCCCAATTTAGA
>NW_018223421.1:3421-4452 GCF_001263595.1 Phalaenopsis equestris
CAGAGAAATCATCCATAAATACTTCCAATCCATCATCAATTAACTTACTAAATATGGACATCATACATCTCTGGAATGTTACAAGTGCATTACATAATCCAAAAGGCATTCTTTGAAAAGCCAAAGTTCCCAAAGGACTAGTAAATGTTATCTTTTCTTGATCCTCAGGAGCAATAGGAATTTGATTGTAACTAGTATATCCATCTAAAAAGCAAAAATATTTGTGCCAAGCAAGTCTATCTACTATTTGGTCTAAGAATGGTAAAGGGAAGTGATCTTTCCTAGTGGCAGTGTTTAATTTTTTATAATCAATGCAAATACGCCACCAGGTAATTTGTCTACTTTTATTTTAATAGTCACTTCTCCTTTCTTAGCAACACAATGAATTGGACTTACCCAAGCACTATCTGAAATAGGATATATTAACCATTTCAAAATCTCCTTCTTAACTACTTCTTTCATCATTGGATTTAATCTCTTTTGTGGATCAACGCTTGATTTATATTGTTTATCTATTATAATTCTGTGCATACAGATTGAAGGATTGATTCCCTTAATATCAGTTAAGGTCCAACCAAAAGCTTTCTTATATCTTTTCAATATATCTAACAGTCTTTGTTCTTACAATTCATCTAATTCTGAAGATATAATAACAGGCAATGTAGATGAGTCTCCCAAAAACACATACTTCAAGTGGTTAGGAAATATTTTTAACTCAAGTTCAGGTGGTTTTATAATTGACGGAACTAGATTCTTATCAGCATTTTCTGTAATATCCAGCATCCTGTAATATCCAGCATCTCAAATCTTCTCTGAAAGTAACCTAATTCTTCATTTTCTATTTCATCCAAAATAACTAGTTCTTTCTCTTCAAAATATTCTTTCTTTTCAAAATGTTCCTTAAAATGTTCATTAAAATGTTTGTACGGTAGATGTTCAATAATTTCCATGCAAAAACATTCATTATCTCTTTCAACAGCAGGGTATTTTATAGATTTCGCAATGTTAAAAGTCACTTCTTGATCGTTAAC
>NW_018223421.1:5051-5830 GCF_001263595.1 Phalaenopsis equestris
TTTTAATTTTTCAGGAAGCTTTTTCTGAATAATTGCACTACACTCTTCGCTAAGTGCAATAGTCTCATGATCAGTAAATTTCCTTTTCTCATTCAGAATATCTTTCATAAACTTCACATAATTGGACATTTACTCTAAAGCTTGTACAAAGGGAATATTTACTGTTAATTTGTTTAGAATTTCTAAGAACTTGGAAAATTATTTATTCTGCTTGTGTTGCTTCAATCTTTGACGAAACGGTGGTGGAGGTTTCTCCACAGTAATTTTCATTGGTGTAAATGGATATTCTAAATCACGGTATTCATGATCCTTTTCTTTTTCTTTATCCACTTTTCTTTTTCAGTTTCTGTTTTCTAGTTTATTTCCACTTCATAATTGTATCACTTTTATCTGTTCTTTTCTTTGATCTTTAGGATATGGTTCCACAGTACTAGGAAAAGTTCCTAATGTTCGGAAACGCAGTAGCGATTTGCCCTAATTGATTTTCAATATTCTTAATAGTAGTTCCTTGATTTTATAATTGATTTCCTTAAATTTGTAATTGATTTCCTTGATTCTGTAATTGTTGACCCATGTTTAATATCAGTTCTTCCATAGACAATTTTTTTTCCTTAAATTGAGTGTTACTGTTAAATCCTCGAGGATATGAAGGTCTAGAATTAACATTTCCTTGGTTGGATGAATTCCCCAATGGGTTCACTGGGTTGTTTGCCCATTGTTGATTTGTAGAAGAATTGTTATTCCAATTAAAATTAGGATGATTCTTCCAACCTGGGTTA
>NW_018223421.1:5854-6715 GCF_001263595.1 Phalaenopsis equestris
GCATTTAAAGTCTCATATGAAGGTTGAACAACCACAAATTTCCCAGATGAATTCTCTTCCATCATAGGAGGTGTTGGAGAATAATTCATTCCATATTGATCTAATTTCTTTGATGTTGCAGCAATCTGTGAAGCTAACATAGATATTGCATCAGAATCGTGGATACTAGTTACTCTTTTAGGATTTACCCTTTCAGAGGGCCTTTGAAAATTATTGGTCGCCATCTCTTCTATTAATGAATAAACCACATCAAAAGGTTTTGACATTAATGAACCACTAGCCGCAACATCTATAATCGATCTAAGAGATCCCACTAATCCATTATAAAAAGTTTGAATTATCAACCAGTCTGGTAATGAATGATGAGGGAACTTCCTAAGAAGATCTTTAAATCTCTCCCAAGCTTCATATATCGATTCTCCATCAATCTGACAAAAGGATGTTATGTCATTTCTAAGTTTAGCAGTTTTGGATGGAGGGAAATATTTGGATAGAAATTTCTCTGAAAGTTCTCCCCAAATTCTAATAGATCCAAGTGCTACTGAATTTAACCACATCTTAGCCTTGTCCCTAAATGAAAAAGGAAAAAATCTAAGTCTGACAGCATCGTTCGAAACTCTATCATATTTAAAGGTAGCACAAAGTTCTAAAAAACTAGCAAGATGTAAATTAGGATCTTCATTTGGTGTACCTCCGAATTGATTATTTTGTACCATTTGGATAATAGTAGGTTTGAGCTCAAATGAATTAGAAGCTACATCAGGATTTTGGATAGATAAGCGAATTTTATCTGCTGTAGGATTTGCATAATCTCGTAGAGGTCAAGGTTAATGTTCATTTTCTATTCCTTGATTGTTCACA
>NW_018223421.1:6739-13405 GCF_001263595.1 Phalaenopsis equestris
GGCGACTTTATATATGCTTAAAAATGCAAGAATTTAATACTGCTGCTAGAATATTGAATTCCTCAGTAACTACACCAAAAACTTGACAACGGTTATAGATTCGATAAAGATGTATATAAAATATTCGATAATGTTAAAGTCACACTTATCAATGCAAGTATATGTATCACTCAAGTAATACAGGGCTCTAATGGAGTCCTAGATATCGATCCCACAGGGAGTAATATTGGAGGCTACAGACTAGGATTATAGAAAGTCAATATTCAATCACAACAATATAGTTCAAATTGCTTATCTGTCACTATAGGCAATTGAAATAAATATGTAATTTTAATAACTCTTAAATAACTAATTCTACTAGTAAGGTTCTAATGTGAAATTTAATATATAAGAAAGCATCCTTCTCCTTGCTAAGAAAATATAGTGAATTGATGAAATGAAGTAGTTCAAATTGTGTTGTGCCAAATAGGAGCATACCTACTCTTTACCCTTTGGTCCAGGCATAAAAAACATTGACTAATACTATGCTTGGTTACTTATTCTGCAGCTAGGCTGGGAGGTTACCGGCTCTCACTTCTGAGCTCCCACATTCCCCTTGCCTCAGTAATAACATATACACTTCAACACCCAAACGATAGGACCGAATTGAGGATTTTAGTCTGTCACTCTAAAATCTCCAATTCTACGCCCGATAATTTTATTTTCCAATTTATTTGCACCCAACTTCCAAGGGCTTTGACCTCCCTAAATCTTGGATGTAATCTTAAACTCTACATTTTTTAACAAATCAATTGGTCATATTGAAAGTAAATTAAGATAAAAGTGAGAATATCATTACAACTTCTTTAACATTTTTATGGCTCCACAAATTCAAATCACCATTTCACAAATCTCAAGACAAGGAGAAAGATAGATAAAACTACTGAGATCTCATGGGCAAGACATAGAAAAACTCAAAATTCATATATAAAAGCAAAGTCATACAAAGTGCAACAAGTATATAACACTTATCTCTAATTTCTACCCAAGCAAACTCCTCAAAGTTCCTCTGATTCTCTTCCTTTCTTTACAGCACAAAGAATTCCTTTTTGAATCTTTTCTTTTCTTTACGGAACACAGAATTATTCTTTGAAGTGGTAAGGAGGAAGAAATCTCTCACTTTCCCTCCACTCTTACAATCTCTAGAAGAATTCCTCACAACCTAACCCTAAATTGAACTCTCTACACTACTTTGAACCTCTCTAAAATGACTAAGCACCCCTCCAAAATTCCTCCTCATCCAATGCATTGTTGGACATAACCACCAATCTTGCCATTGGCGGCCTAGAGGGCGCCGTCGGAGGGCCTCTAAAATATTTGGTCTGAGTCTCGGGAAATTCTCGCCATCGGCGTCGTCTGGCTCGCCATCGGCGCCCTACTTCAAATCTTCACATTTTAGTCCTTTTCGCTCCAAATTCTCTCTTTTTAGCATCTTTTTGCTCCAATGACCATAATTCATCCTTCCTGCAACAAAACATCAAAAATAACCTTCTTTAAAGTGTAATATCATTAAAATCAGTGTAAAATAGGTATGAAAATCTCAACATATTTTTTTTTGTCATGAATCTAACAAAAATGGATTAGTCAGTCAAAATTGAGTATGCTTTGTGGGTTTATAGGACTGCATGAAGAACTCCTATAGGAATATCCCAATATAGGTTAATATTTGGGAAAGCTTGTCACTTACCAGTTGAAATTGAGCATAAAGCATATTGGTCAATTAAAGAGTTTAATCTTAATTTGAAAGATGCTAGTGAGAAAAGATTATTGCAATTAAAAAAGCTTGAAGAGATAAGAAATGAATCTTATGAAAGTGCTAAGATTTATAAAGAAAAGATGAAAATATGGCATGATCGAAGGATTCTCACTAAAAATTTGCATCCAGGGCAACAAGTTTTGTTATATAATGCAAGGTTAAGATTATTTTCAGGCAAACTTAAGTCCAGGTGGATCGGCCCATTTGTTGTGATAAAAGTATCCTTATAGAGCTGTGGATATTAAAAATCAAGATCATAAACTGATAAAATATTTAAAGTGAATGTTCATAGAATGAAACCTTTTTTTATAGGGGTTCAGTATAAATTTAATGAAGGAATGATGTCGGGTCAACCAGAATAAGCACTAGTTACACCGGGCTGACAACGTAAAACCAAGTGCTTTGTGAAAGGCAACTCATAGTTATCAGTGTGTTTTTTTTTGCTTTGATTATTGGTTGTGTGTGATTAAGAAAAATTAGGATAGTATTTTTGAGACTATTATGTGTTAGCATTGATTTTAAGACTTTATTTAGTGACCTAGACATGTTAGAATGAGAATTTGGACGTTTAGTAAACTGGTGCAAAATTAAGCACTAGCACTTAAGTGCCAATATTTTGCGCTTAAGTGCGACGATTAAAAACCATGGGCGAAATTAAGATTCTAGAAGGTTTAACTGTCAATTAGTTTGTAAAAATGTGCTAAGGCAGTTCCTTAACATGCCTAGAAGTTATTTGAGGGATTTAGGCCTATAAATAGAAGGTCTTTGGGAAGGAATTTCACCCTAGATCATTTTTAGCCCTAAAAGTCTAAGAGAAAGATAGATTTAGAGAAAATGTCTTCATGGGAGATGGAATTGAAGAAGAAGGAAGAGACCATGAGGAAGGGATTCATTAGTCAAAGTGCAGAAGAGATGTGTAACGGTTTTTTAGCCGTTAGTATTGAAGGAATTTTAAAAAAAATCAACAAAATTGAGTCTAACATGGCTTTACTTGAGACCAAGGTAATTGAGATTCATACACATCTCGAGCATATTGGATGGCAATTGAAAGTGCAATTTAGTCATACTAGTTATATAGAGGAATCAGATAAGGAGATGTTTCTTAAACAAAAAAGGATTGAAGAAGATAGTATCAAAGCACGTCACCACCGTCCATTTTATCAACTTTACATTCTGATTTTCCCAGAAGAGACTAATGAAAGAACAGAGTTTGTCTCATCAAATGAAGAATGAAATAAAGTTTGATTTTAAAGTTTGTGTGATTGAAATCGTTATTCTCATGTGTGATAGTGTTTAAGTTTTGTTTTTAGTGTTTATGACTTTTATGTGTTGATTGTGTATGTTTGTTAACTGTTTGTATTTAGAAAGTTTTCTCATCTAAGACTATTTAGAGTGAGAATTATGTGTTACATGTATTTGTAATAGTTTGTGAATTAATACATGTGTTTGTTTGTGTGAAAATTTGTGTTATTTTTAGCCTCAAATTGAAATAGTTATATTGGAAAATTTTGAGAGAGAGAAGAGTTGTAGGAGATGAAAATAGTCATTTAAGTTTTATGGGACCATTTAGGGGTGGTATACTTAGGCAAATAGTGCATTTTACTTCAATTTAAAATTTTTGAAAATCATGCACTCACGCCTAAGCGCCACATCTCGTGCTTAAGCGCGAGCGAACCCGAGAGGTAGGTGCCTAAATGCCACTTACCTGAGCTTAAGTGTCGGTTCGCGAATGGTTAAAAGTGAATTTTGAGCCAAAAATCATCATTTTTGACGCCACCGTCAACTTCTTCCTCTTGACTTTGTAATTTTTTAGGGCTAGGGCACATCTAAAGTGTAGACTTCTTGGTGGAATCAAGTGAAATTTGCTAGATCCAAGTTCTTTGAGGTCAAAGCATTACTGCTATGAAAAAATTTTGGATTTTCACCATGTATTTTGAGCACATTTGGAGAAATTCGAAAATTCACTATTCATGATGAAAAATGAGGAAAAATCTACGGAAATCGCATGGGAAGTTTAGTTTGTGCTTTTCTATGGAAATTATATATAAAGTGTAGTTTATGCTTTTAGAAGTTTAGTTTAGTAGTTTAAGTTATTTTTGGTATTTTATAAAATTATAGAATGGTACCAAGAATGAAGAGGCGTAAAGGAAAGAGCCCTTTTGATTTGAGCAAGTTTTTTAGTTTGAAGGCTCAAGATAGGTATAGTGATGTGTTGAAATCACGACAGCTTATCCAGGAGCATTATTTTAAGAATCTTGGTGGATCTGTGGGAGATCTGATCGTTCGCTAATAATGGGAACGATTCTGTTGTTTTTCTACTGTTGCAATTATTTGTATTTTTAGGGAGTTCTATGCTAACCTCCCTGAGATTGAAGAAGATAGAGTCATGGTTTGAGGAAAGTTAGTACCTTTTTCTCTTAAGGTAATCAATTTGTTCTACCATTTTCCACCAGATACGATGTTTTTATGCAAATTATAGCCCGACTGAGATGGAGCTAGATGAGATTATGTCTTATTTGATAGTTGGAAGAGGACTTTGGAAAATCATCAATGAAAGGAGAGTCAATTTCCCCACGTCAAAGTTAAGTGCATCGTCGAAGGCATGACACTATTTTATTTTTTCTCATCTATTACCAAGAAATCATCTTAGTAAAGTTACTTAGTAGAGAGAAACATTAAATTATTGTATCCAGGAAGGAAATCTCATGCAAACGGTTAAAAGTGAAAATTTAAGCCAAAAATCACCATTTTTCATCCTCCCATCACCTTCAACCTCTCGAAATCACAATTTTAGAGAGCTAGGGTACACTATTAAGTGGATATTTCTTGGTGGAATTGAGAAAAAAATTGCTAGATTTAGATTTCTTAAGGTAAGAGCTTTACTTCTATACAAAAATTTTGGATTTTTACCATATATTTTGAGCACATTTGGAAGATTTTGAAAATTTACTATTCATGGAGAAAAGTAAAGAAAAATCTACAGAAATTGCTTGGAAGTTTAGTTTAGTGATTTAAACTTGATTTTTAAAGTTATTTTTGGAATTTATCAAAATTTGTACGATGACACCAAGAATGAAAAGGAGTAGAGGAAAGAGCCCATTCCATTCAAGCAGATTTGTCAGTTTAAAAGCTCAAGAACGATATAGTGATGCCTTACAGTCACAAAAATAGATTCAAGAGCGATGTTTCAAGAGTTCACGTGGAGAGGTAGAAGACCTGATAGTCCACCGATAGTGGGAACAGTTTTGTTATTTGTCTGTCATTGCAGTGATTTATGTTTTGAGGGATTTTTATGCAAATCTCCTAAAGGCTAATGATGATCGAGTTATGGTTAGAGGAAAGTTGGTACCTTTTACTCCACGGATAATCAACTTGTTTTACCAGTTACCACTGGAGACTTTATAACAGATACTTTATATTTTTATGCAAATTATAGTCTAACTGAAATGGAGCTAGATGAGATTATTTTTTTTTATTTTGACTGTTGGAAGAGGACTCTGGAAGATCACTAATTAGAGGAGAGTCAACTTTGCCACGTTAAAGTTAAGTGCACCTTTGAAGGCATGACATTATTTTATTTTTGCTCGTCTGCTACCAAAAAATCATCTCAGTGAAGTTAATAGTAGAGAGAAACATTAAATTATTGTATCCAGGAAGGAAATCTCATCAACATTGGAGCTTTGATATGTCAGACTATCATCAATTCTGTCACTGGTGTTACTACTGCAGGTCTGGGATTTGCTTCCTTGATCTTTTCTTTATGTGAGTAGGCTGGAGTGAAATATGATAGCTGGGAGGAAGTATTGTTGCCTCTAAAGCCTATCACAAAAGTAAATGTGAAGACATATTTATGAGCATTCTATTTTTGGCTGGAGAGGAGGATTTTCAAAAAGTTATGGAATAGAGACGTCTGCTGCTTCTACCTCTGCTACTTCTATATCTAGACCATCTATCTCACATGCTTCTACTTCTAGAGGTGAGTCTACTGAGATCCAAGATCAATTATTACAGAATGATGGACAATATAAATTATACCACTCATAAAGTTCAGAATTTAGAGCGTTTTACAGAGCATACTGATAGGTATAATACGAGAAAAGTGATTCTGAAGATAAATTTTACTCATCTTTGGAAAGCCTCATTAGGGGTAACCAAGGAGTGTAATTTCCTCCATATCCACAATACTCTGATTATGAGCCTGCAGAAGTTTGGGATAGCGGTGATTCAAAGGATGAGGAATAGAACTGAGAGATTTATTTTTATGTTTGTATTATGTTTTGGACTATGTGGTCGGGACTTGCTACATTTGCAGTTTGTGTGTTTAGTTGGACTTTGTGATGTGTTGGACTCTTTTGTTTAGCTGATATTGTGAAGTTTTTGATTGTTAGTATTTTATTTTAAAATTTCAGGGTAATATCTGTTGATATGTGTTTAGTACTGTGATTTAGTTAGTTTTGAACTTAACTTAATTTTATGTCTTTTGTAAAGTTGAAAATCTTGCTAGCGTAGATCTTAAATTTGAAATTCAGAAACTGCTACCTTGTATTTTTCTTTTATCTTGTTAGAATATTTATTTTTATTGTGAGACTGTGAAATCAAAGTTAGTATGTTAGCTTGCTTATATATTTATACCCACTACTTAGAAGTCTATTGAATCTCTAGATGTTGAATTGAAATGAAAATGATAGAAAATTAATCAAAAATTAATTTTACTCCTATTTTTAGTTTTATACTTGTATAATTAGAGTATAAAATTTCCTGTTAGCATGTTATTTTTACTTTTATTCCTGCTTATATATTTGATGCTAAGTTGTTTAATCTTGTTAAAAATTTAAGTTTGGGGGGGGAAAAGTAATTTCAAAACTTTAATT
>NW_018223421.1:13506-14788 GCF_001263595.1 Phalaenopsis equestris
TAGTAATGAAGAAAAACTTTAAGTTAAAAGTTTTTAGTGTAGAAAATGTTTAATATAAGTAACTATCTTTCGTAAGAAAAATTGTGTTTTTAAAAAATTTTGAAAATTTAGACTTTTGTTTTTAATACTTAAATTTCTTTTATTAAAAATAATTTTTGAAACTATTATTATATTTATAAGTAAAAATTTATATTAGGACTTTGCTTTAGGAAAGGAGAAGTGGAATTCAAAATTATTAAAGGTCTATCCATATATAGTAATCCTTGCCAGAAAAAGAAAAAGAAAAGAAAAAAAAGAGAAAGAAAAATAAAAGGAAAAAAATATAAGGGAGGAGAAGCTTGAGGATTAGTGCCTAATCAAAAATTGGTTCCACATTTGATCTTTTTAAAGTATAAGACTTGATAAACACTTAAGCTTAGGGATATAATATAGTAAGTAAAATTATTTAAAATAAAAATTTTTAAGTAGAGATAATAAAAGAACTAAATTTTAAATTTGAAAAATCTACAATATATTTCTGAATTAGATAGAAACTCATATTTTCATCTTTCTTAACAGACTCGTATTTTCATATTTCTTAAGATTAAAATTTTCTAAAACTTTAAGTTGGTCTCATTACTAAATATTTTTTCTAAATTGGACTACTATATTTCTAAATCTAAATTTTAGTAACTCCTAAAGAAACTCATATACATATCTTACTTATTTAGTTTTTAAAGATTGAAGTGTCACTTGAGGACAAGTAACATTTTAAGTTTGGGGATTTTGATACTTCTAAAATATATATTATTTTTAGACACATTTTTAAACCTATTTTTGAGATATTGCGCTTTAATAGTTTTTTTTTTCTTTCAAGTACAAGTAAAAATGTGAAAAATGCTAAAAGGAGTGAAAAAGGATCAAATTTGGAGTAAAAAGGTGAAAATTGTGCTTAAGTGTTGTGGCGCCTAAGCACCAAATTCGGTGCTTAAGCACTAGTTAAATAGAGAAGACCACGCCTAAGCGCCAAAAGCCCCATGCTTAAATGTCAGAGGCAGTTATTTGGCGGTTTTCTTCATTTGACCAAATTTTGAAGAGGTATTTGAGGCACTTTTTGACTTAAGGGGGTGGTTATGACCACTAAGAACGAAAATATGGGTAAAAGACTTTTGAAAAAGGCAATCCTTTAAAGAATTCATCGAATGTGGACACTTTTTTGAAGAGTTGCCAAGGCACCTTCTGGAGATTTATAAGAAAAGGAAGTTGAGACATTTGAATGGGGTGCTTGAAGTCCTGAAAAGTG
>NW_018223422.1:0-593 GCF_001263595.1 Phalaenopsis equestris
TTGGATTGCCATGGTGGATTTCAGAGGGGGAAATGGATTGAAACGTACTGAGGGGCTCTTAGAGGAAGCTCTCTGAGAATTTTGGGAAGGCTTAGTGAAAATTTTTTACCACCACACTATTCATGGTCGTGGGGGTGGATTTTATAGAAATTGGCTAAGGGAAGACTTAATTGGCCAATGGAGGGGTTAACCCCACTGCTTAGGTGTTAAACAGAGGATCTCTCAGCTCAATTTGGACTGAGGTGGCTTCTTGGCATGAGTTTGGGTATTAGCCATGTGGGGGCTCACGATTTTTGGCTTTTGCTTGAGTTAAGGTGGCTAACCAAGGGTTGGATCATGGTTAAAGCTTATGATGCTCAGTAAAAATGGCACCATAGGGTATGGACATGTGGTATGGCAAGTACCTTGATTTAACCCTCTCCTTATCTCTTTAAATTTTTTTTTAAAAAATTTACCTATGAGATAAATATAAAGCTTAACCATGGGTGGATGGCTAGCTTTAAACTCAACCCTAGAGTCTAGGATGAGTTATGGTAAGGCTCATTTGACCATACCAAGCTCAATTGGTTTGGATTTGACCATAAGTCCAAAAA
>NW_018223422.1:2156-3213 GCF_001263595.1 Phalaenopsis equestris
TGTGTATCAGCAGGACAGGACTGACTGAACACGAGAAATGGATGTTTTGAATAGATTAAAGGACTTATTACCTCAACCTCTAAAGTATTGATTTTAAGGACTGCGATAGAGGGAGTTCCTAAAGCTACACGGAATCGGATGTAAAATCCTCAACCTCTGAAATATCGGGTTTAAAAATTCGATAGGAGGGATTCCTAAAGCAACGCGGAATCGGATGTGAAATCCTCAACCTCTAAAATATCGTGGGAACCATTGCAATAGAGAAATATCTAAAGTAATGCGATATCGGATATTGAAATCTGTACCTCTAAAATATCGTGTGGACCATTTCAATAGAGAAATATTTAAAGCAATGCAGTATTGGATATTGAAATTCGTACCTCTAAAATATCGTGTGGACCATTTCAATAGAGAAATATTTAAAGCAATGCAGTATTGGATATTGAAATTCGTACCTCTAAAATATCGTGTGGACCATTGCAATAGAGAAATATCTAAAGCAATGCGGTATCGGATATTGAGATCCGCACCTCTAAAAGTTTGATATGAACCATTGCAGTAGAGAAATATCTAAAGCAATGCGGTATCGGATATTGAGATCCGCACCTCTAAAAGTTTGATATGAACCATTGCAGTGAAATATCTAAAGCAATGCGGTATCGGATATTGAGATCCGCACCTCTAAAAGTTTGTTTTTGTTGATTTTATGGGAATTTTGTAGAATTTATGAAGATTAAATGCAAAGATGGGAATAAGGCATCCAAGCCTACCCCGAAATGTAGAGATGGGTATAGAGCGTCTTGCCTATCCCGGAATGTAGAGATGGGTATAGGGCGTCTTGCCTATCCCAAATGTAGAGATGGGTATAGGGCGTTTTGCCTATCCCAAAATGTAGATGTGGGGAATAAGGCGTCCAAGCCTACCCCGGAATGTAGAGATAGGAGATGAGGCATCCATGCCTATCCCGAAATATAGAAATGGGTATACGGCATCTTGCCTATCCCAAAATGTGGATGTGGGGAATAAGGCCTCCAAGCCTACCCCGGAATGTAGAGAT
>NW_018223423.1:0-470 GCF_001263595.1 Phalaenopsis equestris
ACAACCTTCTCATAGCTCGTAAGGAAACATATCCTCCAACTCCAGGTCATGCTGAAATCCATATGGTACCTTATTGTCATCCATTCTGCGGAAGCTCATAGACACCCTACGGTGTCGTACTCCTGGGATATAGTGCTTGGCAACGTCTGCACCGTTGCCCTTGAGAACAAGCACTGAACTAACTGGAAGAGGAATCTCCACAACTCCTCTAAATTCACTAGGGCCGATTACATCGATTTCTTTTCCAAACAAAATATTGCTCTTACTCATGAACGAGACCACGCAGAAAGGACTCACAAAGTCATGATGGTCAATGTGTGGGGGAATACAGTCACCTTCTTCATAAATGTTGATGATGCAACTGTTAGGAATGTAAGTGGCGGGTAGGATATTCCACTTAACCATTCTCTTTATCATCCATTTTATCATCGGTGGTAACAAATCCACTTGGTCGTATCTGAGGATCCCAG
>NW_018223423.1:3147-3441 GCF_001263595.1 Phalaenopsis equestris
GCTTTCCAATATGCAAATATTCTATTAATGGCTTGCGCCAATTTTTGTTGATGTCTGCAACTGTATTTATCGTTTCTTATTTTCCAAGCTTGTGTAGAGTTTCAAAATCATTTCTAGACAAGACTCGTCTTCCTTGCACCGTGACTTCGATGGAATCCTCTGGGGGACACACCATTTCCTTAGTGAGTTTTGCTAGAGCGTCGGCATGAGCATTATCTCCCCGAGGAATCCGGTAGAAAGTCACCTCAGGAACCTGCTCCAGGAGCTTCATCACGTACTGATGGTATTCTGTTA
>NW_018223423.1:3864-5360 GCF_001263595.1 Phalaenopsis equestris
ATCAAATTGTAATAAGATCATTGACCATCTCGCTAAACGTCCGGAGAGTGTTGGTCGGGTCATCAAATATTGCAATGGATTAACTTTCGAAATTTGGGTGATCCTATGAGAAAACATGTAATGTCTAAGCTTTTGAGCGGTGAAAATTAGTGTCAGACAATGCTTCTCAATAGGTGGATACCTTATCTCTGTCGGTATTAAACGACGACTCAAGTAGTAGAACACATTTTCTTTTCCCTCCTCGTTGATTTGGGCTAAGAGTTCTCCAAAAGAGTCATCTAAAGTCGCGGTTTAAAGTATCAACGGTTTCCCCGGGATAAGGGCTGCCAAAACAGGAGGTGTCATTAAATATTGTTTAACGTCCTCAAAGGCCCGTTGGCATTTCTCTTCCTAGATAAATTTGTTGTCCTTTTTTATTAGAAATACCTGAGAGATTAGAAATAAAGCATCTCAGATATGCCAACTTCCCCTGGAAGGAACGTAGCTGTTTCAAGGTTTTAGGGGGAGGAATTTCCAAGATAGCTTTAATCTTATCCGGGTCGATCTTGATTCCCCGATGAAGGACAACGAATCCTAGAAATTTCTGGAGGTGACGCCAAAGGCGCATTTTAAGGGATTCATTTTAAGGTTATATCGTCGTAACCGTTCAAACACAATCCTCAAATCGTAAAAATGGTCTATTTTTTGTTTACTTTTGATGACCAGATCATCCACGTAGCATTCTACTTGATTGTGAATGAGATGAGGTCGTCAAAAATCTTTGTCATTGCACGCTTATATGTTGCTCCGGCGTTCTTTAGGCTGAACGACATCACTGTGTAGCAGAAAATTCCAATAGATGTTCTGAAAGCTGTGAGCGCTGCATCCTCGGGAGCCATCTTAATTTGGTTATACCCCGACGACCCGTCCATGAAGGAGAAAATTTCATGTGTCGAAGCGATGCCCACCATCATTTCTGGTATAGGTAGTGGAAACTCGTCTTTTGGACATGCCTTGTTCAAATCTCTGAAGTCGACACAAACGCGGATCTGTCCATTTTTCTTTTTAACCGGTACAATGTTGGTTAACCACGTGGGGTACTGCTCTTCTTTAACAAAGTTGGCTTCTATCAACTTCTTTACCTTGACGATGACTTGTTATTCTATCTCGAGGCGCATTCTCCTTACAGCTTGCTTTACTGGGGTTGCATTCTTGTCTACCCCAAGTTTTTGGACTGCAAGCTCTGCTGACAGCCCTGACATTTCATCGTTGCTCCATGTAAAGCAATCTTTGAATTTTGTTAATAGTTTGACCAATTCTACAGATTCTTCGTCATCAAGTAGAGAACTTATAAACGTAGGTCGGGGTCGTTCTTCAGTCCCGAGGTTAATCTCTTTCAATTCATCGATAGTGGATTTAATTTCTTCCTCAAATTTTGGCGGAGCATCTTCTATTGGTTGATCAGCAGAGTCATCCTCCACGTCGAGGTAATCCTCTTCTGACTCCTTAGTAACAAC